>NW_026014436.1:0-32077 GCF_020379485.1 Brassica napus | reverse complement strand
GTTATCCCACTTTCAAATCAGGGGATTCCAGTTTCCCAGTTTGGGAATAGCACAGCTTCTTCGTCGTTCCAATCAAACCAGGATGAATCACTTTGTGATAAGCATGATTTGGATACATAAAGTTGGTGAGAGTGACCAGGAAGTTGAATAAAATCTCATAGGCGTTGGGAAGAAGAAGTTATCCCACTTTCAAATCAGGTGATTCCAGTTTCCCAGTTGGGAATAGCACAGCTTCTTCGTCGTTCCAATCAAACCAGGATGATCACTTTGTGAGAAGCTTGATTTGGATACATAAATTGGTGGAGAATCACTAGGAAGTTGAATAAATCTCATAGGAGTTGGGATGAAGAAGTTATCCCACTTTCAAATCACGTGATTCCATTTTCCAGTTTGGGAATACCACAGCTTCTTCGCCGTTCCATCAAACCAGGATGAATATCTTTGTAAGAAGCTTTAGTGAATACATAAAGTGGTGGAGAATGACCAGGAAGTTGAATAAATCTCATAGGAGTTGGGAAGAAGAAGTTATCCCACTTTCAAATCAGGTGATTCCAGTTCCCAGTTTGGGAATAGCACAGCTTCTTCGTCGTTCAATCAAAACCAAGATGAATCTCTTGTGAGAACTTTTTTGGATACATAAAGTGAGTGTGGGAGAGATGACCCAGGAAGTTGAATAAATCTCATAGGAGTTGGGAAGAAAGAAGTTATCCCACTTTCAAATCAGGTGATTCCAGTTCCCAGTTGGAATAGCACAGTTTCTTCGTCTCCAATCAAACCAGGATGAACTCACTTTGTGAGAAGCTTGATTTGGATACATAAGTGGTGGAGAAATCACCAGGAAGTTGAATAAATCTCATAGGAGTTGGGATGAAGAAGTTATCCACTTTCAAATCACGTGATTCCAGTTTCCCAGTTTGGGAATACCACAGCTTCTTCGCCGTTCCAATCAAACCAGGATGAATCTTTTGTAAGAAGCTTTATGTGATACATAAAGTGGTGGAGAATGACAGGAAGTTGAATAAATCTCATAGGCGTTGGGAAGAAGAAGTTATCCCACTTTCAAATCAGGTGATTCCAGTTTCCCAGTTTGGGAATAGCACAGTTTCTTCGTCGTTCCAATCAAACCAGGATGAATCACTTTGTGAGAAGCTTGATTTGGATACATAAAGTGGTGGAGAATGACCAGGAAGTTGAAAAAATCTCATAGGAGTTGGGAAGAAGACGTTATCCCACTTTCAAATCACGTGATTCCAGTTTCCCAGTTTGGGAATACCACAGCTTCTTCGTCGTTCCAATCAAACCAGGATGAATCACTTTGTAAGAAGCTTTATGTGAATACATAAAGTGGTGGAGAATGACCAGGAATGAATAAATCTCATAGGCGTTGGGAAGAAGAAGTTATCCCACTTTCAAATCAGGTGATTCCAGTTTCCCAGTTTGGGAATAGCACAGCTTCTTCGTCGTTCCAATCAAACCAGGATGAATCACTTTGTGAGAAGCTTGGTTTGGATACATAAAGTGGGGAGAATGACCAGGAAGTTGAATAAATCTCATAGGAGTGGGAGAAGAAGTTATCCCTCTTTAAAATCAGGTGATTCCAGTTTCCCAGTTTGGGAATAGCACAGCTTCTTCGTCGTTCCAATCAAACCAGGATGAATCACTTTGTGAGAAGCTGGTTGGATACATAAAGTGGTGGAGAATGCCCGGAAGTTGAATAAATCTCATAGGAGTTGGAAGAAGAAGTTATCCCACTTTCAAATCAGGTGATTCCAGTTTCCCAGTTTGGGAATAGCACAGCTTCTTCGTCTTTCCAATCAAAACCAGGATGAACTTTGTGAGAAGCTTGATTTGGATACATAAAGTGGTGGAGAATGACCAGGAAGTTGAAATAATCTCATAGGAGTGGGAAAGAAGAAGTATCCCACTTTCAAATCACGTGATTCCAGTTTCCAGTTTGGGAATACCACAGCTTCTTCGTCGTTCCAATCAAACCAGGATGAATCACTTTGTGAGAAGCTTGGTTTGGATACATAAAGTGGTGGAGAATGACCAGGAAGTTGAATAAATCTCATAGGAGTTGGGATGAAGAAGTTATCCCACTTACAAATCAGGTGATTCCAGTTTCCCAGTTGGGAATAGCCAGCTTCTTGTCGTTCCAATCAAACCAGGATGAATCACTTGTGAGAAGCTTGGTTTGGATACATAAAGTGGTGTGAGAATGACAGGAAGTTGAACTAAATCTCATAGGAGTTGGGAAGAAGAAGTTATCCCACTTTCAAATCAGGTGATTCCAGTTTCCAGTTTGGGAATAGCAACAGTTTCTTCGTCGTTCCAATCAAACCAGGATGAATCACTTTGTGAGAAGCTTGATGTGATCATGGTCTGATATGAATCTACGGACATGAAAGACCTCAGAAATTGATCCATGATGTTAGGTAGCATGTCAAGCCCATTTTTATCATGTACAGCCAAGAAGATTCAAAATCAAGTGGTTTCTTTGCTGTCAAACGAGTGACGAAAATTAGGTGGTTAATTGCATGGAAAGCTTCTCTCTCCTACATGCAAAGAATGCTTGTTTCAAGAACACTCTCTCTCCTCCATGCACTAGTTTTATCATTTCCAATGTCATAACTATCTAGCTTTGTGAGCAAGTTAGTCTCTTATAAATAAGTTGTAATCTCCATTGAAATTAAAGAAAGAGTTGAGTTATATTTTTGGGCACCCTTGAGAGTGATTCTCAAAACTTGTTTTCGATCATGGTGTGTCATATCCATGGTCAAAACACTTTATGATGAGTTGGTGTGTAATGGGCCTAGTCAATCTAATCTTGGTCTAATCTAGTGTGTCTATATCTAGAGGCGGTCTATTAGATAGGTGGTAGGGTAGTATCAAGAGTGACTTCCGCCTCTCTTGTGCCACCTTTCGATCCACATCCCTTGATCGTTTGTTGCTTTCGGAGCTCATTCGGTAGTGCAAGGCTTATCCCTTACCAATTTCAGAGAGTATTTCTTGGGAGGTTTACTCAGTTGGTATTCAGAGCCCACATCTTAGTAAACAGGCATGATTCTTATTCAAAGATTACTTATTTAGTACACCATTCTCAATATCTATCATTTCTAAAAAAAAAAAGAAAAAAAGAAGTTAGTTGTTGTTTTATGTTGAATACAACACAATTCTGCGTGGATCTTTGTGAGGAAGTGTAGATTATTCAAGTTTTTCATTTCTCGCGAGAGCAAGATTTGAGGACAAATCATAGAAATTGAGATTTTGAAGGCGTATGAGTGATCATGCGGTCTGATCATGTATAAGATCTATCGGGTACATGATAGGACATTCAGAAAACATTGATCCATGAATGTTCCTGATTGTTAGGTAGCATGCATCAATGTACAGCCCCTTTACAAGTCCATGTTACAAGCAAAGAAGATTCAAAAGAAGATTCAAAATCAGTGGTTTCTTTGCTGTCCAAAGAGAGGGACGAAAATTAGGTGGTTAATTGATGGAAAGCTTCTCTCTCTACATGCAAGAATGCTTGTTTCAAGAACACTCTCTCTCCTCCATCCATAGTTTTTCATTTCCAATGTAATAACTATCTACTTTGTGAGCAAGTTAGGTCTCTTATAAATAAGTTGTAATCTCCATTGAAAAAAGAAGAGTTGAGTTATATTTTTGGAAACCTTGAGAGTGATTCTCAAACTTGTTTTCGATCATGGTGTGTAATATCCATGTCAAAACTTTTATGGATGTTGGGTGTGTAATATCCTTCAATCTAATTGGTCTAATCTAGTGTGTCATATCTAGAGGCGGAGTCATTATAGGGTAGTATCAAGAGACTTTCCGCCTCTCTTGTTGTCACCTTTCGATCAATACCTTGATCGTTGTTGCTTTCGGGCTCATTCGGTGGCAGGCTTATCCCTTACCAATTTCAGAGTGTATTCCTTGGGAGGTTTTTATCATTGATTATTATCATTGATAGGATTGATAGATCTATTGTTTCGTGGTTCAAAATTGATAGATCTGAAGATTCTGATCAAGTTTTGAACAAAACCTTTCACATTCTTGTCGATTACGTTACTAGTTTGCTTGATCCGAAAGTTCCTTGTGTTCGTGTGATTCGATCTGTTACTAGAACCATAGATCAGGATTTGTTTAATCTCAAATCATCACCTGTTGAATCTCGAATCCTTTTCTGATAAATCGGGGTTGATTGTTCAATATAATCGATTTGAATTCCTTACTTGTTGATCACGGTATTGATTTGCCGCGTTGCTTGAGAATTGTTGGTTGATCTTGATTGTTTCCGATTGTTTCTTTATTTGATTCTCGAATCATAAATCAAATTGCCCTTGGAACTACTTACTTGTTTCAGTCTTTCGTGTGTAACAGGAAACAATGGGAACTGAGGAAGATGATGCAACGTATATGAGAAGAAACAAACTCTTACAAGAAGCTATCACTAAACAAGTAATGGAAGACTTGGTGAAGTTGCTGGATGAGAGATACGATCAGAGAGCCCCTGGTAGACAAGACCAAACGTCTGATCATCAGCAAGCACCAAGGAGAAATGGGCGTGAACGACAAGAGCATGCTGGTTCACAAGAAACTGATAACTTTTATGAAAGAGATAGGGCACGACACAGCTCGGCTTCTAGGCGTAGCTCTCCCTCTAGACACAGCAGTAGAAGATCTAGACGTGACCATGAAGGACGTAGGTATCAAAGAGATGAGCTTGCTGGAGTTAAGATCAAGATACCTCCTTTCCATGGCAAAGCCGATCCTGATGCTTACCTAGAATGGGAGAAGAAGATTGATCTAGTCTTCAATTGCCGGCGTTATTCAGAAGCTAAGAAGATTCAAATTGCTGTTACTGAGTTCTATGATTATGCTTTGAGTTGGTGGGATCAACTAGTCACCAATAGAAGGCGCAATGGGGAATTTCCTGTTGAGACTTGGGCAGAGATGAAGGCTCTTATGCGCAAGAGATTTGTACCTAGCCATTACCACCGGGATCTCCATCAGAGGCTAAGAAAACTCACGCAAGGCTCACGGACAGTCGAAGAATACTATCAGGAGATGGAGTTGTTGATGTTAAGAGCTTGCATATCTGAGGATAGAGAAGCTACTATGGCACGGTTTCTTGGAGGACTCAACCGTGAGATACAAGACAGTGTGGAGATGCAGCACTACTTGGAAATGGAGGAGATGCTACACAAAGCCATCCTAGTAGAACAACAAGTAAAGAGAAAGGGTCACTCTCGGGGCAACTATGGAACTAAGTATCAAGGTGCTAAGGAAGATAAACCAAGCCACCAGAAAGAGAGCAAGCCATATCAAAAGGACGAGGACAAACCTATTAGTTCTTTCAGCAAGGATAAAGGGAAAGCTGAAGCTTCTACTACGAGATCAAGAGATGTTAAGTGTTTTAAGTGCCAAGGAAGAGGACACTACGCTAATGAGTGCACCAACAAACGCGTGATGATCCTTCATGACAATGGAGAATATGAATCTGCTGATGAGGAGACAGAGGCTGAAGAAGATCACAGTTCAGAAGAGGAGTATGTTGCCAACCCGGTCGCTGGAAGGTTGCTAGTTGCTAGAAGAACCTTGAGTCTTCAAAGCAAGACCGAAGAGATGGAGCAAAGAGAGAATCTCTTCTATACTAGATGTCTAGTGCAAGGAAAGGTCTGTAGTCTTATTGTGGATGGAGGCAGTTGTGTCAACGTCGCGAGTGAGACTATGGTTAAAAAGTTGGGTTTGAGGATCCAGAAGCATCCTAAACCATATAGGCTCCAATGGCTCAATGAAGAGGGCGAGATGAGAGTATCTACTCAGGTTATGGTTCCCTTAGCCATTGGTAAATATGAAGATGAGATTCTTTGTGATGTGTTGCCTATGGAAGCTGGACACATTCTCCTTGGAAGGCCGTGGCAATCAGATAGACGTGTGATACATGACGGGTATGCCAACAAGCACACCTTTGAGTTTAAAGGGAGAAAGACAGTTCTTGTGCCTATGACTCCTAAGGAAGTTCAGGTTGATCAGCTCCAGCTACAAAAGAAGAAAGAGATAGATCTTCCCGCTGAATCAACAAAGCAACTAAACTTCTATGCCAAGTCTGGTGATGTTAAAAGATCTCTCTGCTCTAACCTTCCTATTCTTTTGTTTATCTATAAGGAATCCCTCTTGACTACTACTAACATTGCACCGGAGTATCCGAGTGAACTTGTCAATCTTTTACAGGAATATCAAGATGTTTTTCCAGAAGATAGTCCCAATGGACTACCACCAGTACGAGGGATTGAGCACCAAATTGATTTTGTGCCCGGTTCTACACTTCCCAATAGGCCAGCATACAGAACCAATCCGGTGGAGACCAAAGAACTACAAAGGCAAGTGGAGGAACTGATGGAGAAAGGGCATATCCGAGAGAGCATGAGTCCTTGTGCTGTTCCAGTGCTACTTGTGCCCAAGAAAGATGGGAGCTGGCGCATGTGTGTTGATTGCAGAGCCATCAACAATATCACTGTAAAGTATCGCCATCCTATTCCTAGATTAGATGATATGCTTGATGAATTGCATGGTTCTTGCATATTTTCTAAGATTGATTTGAAAAGTGGATACCATCAGATTAGGATGAAAGAAGGAGATGAATGGAAAACTGCATTCAAAACTAAACATGGTCTATATGAGTGGTTAGTCATGCCATTTGGATTAACCAATGCACCTAGTACATTCATGAGATTAATGAATCATGTTCTTAGATCATTCATTGGCATATTTGTTGTGGTATACTTTGATGACATCCTTGTATACAGTAAGAGCTTTAATGATCATATAGAACATCTTAGAACTGTTCTTGATGTGCTTAGAAAGGAATCTCTTTTTGCTAACCTTAAGAAGTGTACTTTTGGAACGGATCACTTGGTCTTTTTAGGCTTTATTGTGGGTGCAGATGGGGTTAAAGTTGATCCGGAGAAAGTAAGAGCTATACGAGAATGGCCAATTCCTAAGACAGTGAGTGAAGTGAGGAGCTTCCATGGACTTGCTGGTTTCTATAGGCGCTTTGTGAAAGACTTCAGCACCATAGCATCTCCCTTGACTGAAGTAATCAAGAAAGAAGTCGGATTCAAGTGGGGAGAAGCACAAGAACTTGCCTTTCAATGCCTAAAAGAGAAGCTTACTAATGCCCCTCTTCTTATACTTCCTGATTTTAATAAAACTTTTGAAATAGAATGTGATGCTTCAGGAATTGGAATTGGTGCTGTATTGATGCAGGAGAAGAGACCCATTGCATACTTCAGTGAGAAGCTTGGAGGAGCTACCCTCAACTATGCAACTTATGATAAAGAACTATATGCCTTGGTGAGAGCCTTGCAGACTTGGCAACACTACCTCTGGCCTAAAGAGTTCGTCATTCACACAGATCATGAGTCTCTCAAATACCTCAAAGGACAGCACAAACTCAGCAAAAGACACGCAAGGTGGGTTGAGTTCATTGAGACATTTCCTTATGTCATCAAGTATAAACAAGGTAAGGAAAACATAGTTGCTGATGCACTATCCAGAAGGTATGTTCTCTTGAACACTCTTGATGCTAAGCTATTAGGATTTGAGCAGATTAAAGGAATGTATGAGAATGATCCTGATTTTAAAGAGGCTTACAACTCTTGTGAGAAATTTGCTGTGGGACACTACTTTAGACATGATGGTTTTCTTTTCTATGATAATCGATTGTGTGTGCCTAACTGTTCTTTGAGAGACTTGTTTGTTAGGGAATCTCATGGAGGAAGTCTCATGGGTCACTTTGGTATTGCAAAGACTCTTAAAACTTTGCAGGATCACTTCTTTTGGCCTCGGATGAAAAGAGATGTGGAGAAACTATGTGAGAGATGCACAACTTGCAAGCAAGCCAAGTCTAAGGTTCAGTCTCACGGTTTGTATACTCCTCTCCCTATACCTTATCATCCTTGGAATGACATATCTATGGATTTCATTGTTGGATTGCCTAGAACTAGGACTGGAAAGGATTCTATCTTTGTGGTTGTGGATAGGTTCTCAAAGATGGCACATTTCATAGCTTGTCACAAAACTGATGATGCATTGCATATTGCCAACTTGTTCTTTAAAGAGATTGTGCGCATACATGGCATGCCTAAGACTATTGTTTCTGATAGAGATACTAAGTTTCTTAGTTATTTTTGGAAGACTCTTTGGTCTAAGCTAGGTACTAAACTCTTGTTTTCTACTACTTGTCATCCACAAACTGATGGACAAACTGAAGTAGTTAATAGGACTCTAGGAACACTCTTGCGTGCATTCATAAAGAAAAACTTGAAATCATGGGAAGACTATTTGCCTCATTGTGAATTTGCATACAATCATGCTGTGCATTCTACTTCTAAGTTTTCTCCTTTTGAGATTGTTTATGGGTTCAATCCCAACTCTCCTTTGGATTTAATCCCTTTACCTGAGTGTGAAAGGGTCAGCATTGATGGCAAAAAGAAGGCAGAGATGGTGAAACAACTCCACGAGCAAGCTAGGCTCAACATTGAGGCAACAACCAAACAGTATGTTAAGCATGCTAACAAAGGAAGGCGTGAGATGGTCTTTGAAGTGGGTGATCAGGTCTGGATTCACCTAAGGAAAGAGAGGTTTCCCAATGAAAGGAAATCCAAGCTGATGCCGCGGATTGATGGACCTTTTAAGGTCATAAGGAAGATCAGCAACAATGCCTACAAACTGGATTTGCAAGGTAAGTATGATGTGAGTAATAGCTTCAATGTTACTGACTTGATCCCTTTTATTGCAGATGAGCCAGATTTGAGGACAAATCCTTTTCAAGTGGGAGGGGATGATATGATCATGGACCAGCTAGTTGATAAAGATGAAGAAGGAGAGACTGAAGATACACTAGCTGAAGAGGAAGCTGTCCTAGCCATTCCCACAGGTCCTATCACTCGTGCAATGACAAGGAGACTCAAAGAAGCCGTTGGAAACATACTGAAGATCTCTAAGAAGCAAGAAGACTGTCTTGGTAGAAGCTTGAGCTACCAAGACACACTCATCACCATTCATGTGATCTTACCATCAAGCTGATCATCATCTAGGCAAGTGGCTTGGTATACTCTTTTTCCCTTGATTAGTTTTGTCCCACTGGGTTTTCTAATCAAGGTTTTTAATGAGGTATCAAGTTCACTTACACATTCCTAGTTGATGTATCTTGGATGCAACTCGGCCTAAGGCATTGATAAAATGAATGAGTTATAAGAGTGGCTTGTGTGATTTATCAAGAACAAAGAGAAGAGATAGCTAGGGTTTTACTAAGAATCCGAGAGAGAGAGAGAGAGAGAGTGAGATTTCGAAAACATAAGAGAGAAGTGAGGAAGTATATTTTTCCTTGATCCATTTGGTTCTGATTACATACTTTAAATAGATGCAACAATGAATAAACTAATGGCAAGTTGACATAGAAGAAAAGAATAAACAAAGAGGCCTGATCAAGGGCAGGTTGCGCACAGCCAAGGTGGAAAGCGACAGCACCAAACGGCTCTCTCTCCTTTGAACCACCTTGTCTTCTTCTTCAACGGATCCCTTCTCTTGGCCGACATCTTTTAAATATCTTAAGGCAAGTATAACATCCTTCTTGATCACAGATAAGTCTCCTCTTGCCTTGCACGCCAAGTTAGATCACACTTGTACGGACAAGCTTACTTTGATCACTCCGGATGTATGTCTTGACTTGATTTCTTCTTCCTCTATGTCATTCATGCTTTCATGTCAACACTCCCCCTCAAGCTTGACCGTGTGGGACAAGTCAAGCTTGGACACCATGAAGCTATTCCCTCATTAAAACCTTAGCTAGGAAAAACCTCATGGGATAAAACCCTAACCAAGGAAAAAGAGTAGAACACTTCATGGGAGGAGAGATCAGTGACATGGAAGATCCGTGAGTCCAAGTTTAGGGTGGATGAACTCACAAACCTTGCTGCTGGCTGCCTTGGTGAATATGTCAGCTAGTTGATCTTCACTTCTTGTGTAGCATGGAAGAATCACTTGCTGCTCCACTGCTTGTCTCACCTTGTGACAGTCCACTTCTATATGCTTAGTCCTCTCATGGAACACAGAGTTTGATGCAATGTGTATTGCTGCCTGATTGTCACAATGCATAGTCATTGGCGTGGAGATCTCTATGCCCAAGTCCTTTAGCAGTCCCTTGATCCATATGAGTTCACTAGTAAGCTTCCTCATAGATCGGTACTCTGCCTCAGCACTTGAGCAAGAGACCACCTTCTGCTTCTTGCTCTTCCATGTGACTAGGTTTCCTCCAATAAAGGTGCAATAGCCTGTGGTTGATCTCCTATCAACTCTATCTCCAGCCCAATCAGCATCACAATACCCAACAACTTCAGTACTCTTATTGCAAGCCATCCACACTCCCTGACCTGGCGCCTCTCTTAAGTATCTCAAGATCCTTTCCACCATGTTCCAATGATGTACCTTAGGAGCTTGCATGTGTTGGCTCACCTGGTTCACAGCAAAACACACATCCGGCCTTGTGATAGTAAGATAGATAAGCTTCCCAACCATTCTTCTATACCTCTTGACATCCTCAAAGGGAGTTGCATCAAACTCCCCCTCACGCATAACCTTGTAGCCTTCTTCTAGTGGTGTCTTGGCCACTCTTCCTCCAAGGTCTCCTGCCTCCTTTAGGATGTCCAAAGTATACTTCCTTTGGGACATGAACAATCCCTCCCTTGATCTACACATCTCAATGCCAAGGAAATATTTCAGTTCTCCTAGGTCTTTGATGTCAAATGCGGTCTTGAGGAATGTCTTAGTTGAGCTGATCTCTTCCTTGTCACTACCAGTGATGATGATGTCATCCACATAGACCAGAATCACAACGATCCCTTGCTGGCTGGTGAGAGTAAACAGTGTGTGATCCGCTTGAGACTTCACAAAGCCTCTCCCATTTAGTGTGGTGCTTAGCTTGTGGTACCAAGCTCTTGGTGATTGTTTCAGGCCATAGATAGCCTTCCTGAGTCTGAGAACATTCCCTGGTTTCACCATCTCTTCCATTCCGGGAGGTGGCCTCATATATACTTCATCCTCTAGTTCACCTTGCAAGAATGCATTCTTCACATCCATTTGCCAAAGATCCCATTCTAGGTTCACTGCCAATGAGAGGAGGATCCGGATAGTATGGAGCTTGGCTACTGGTGCAAAAGTGTCTAGGTAGTCTTCTCCATATACTTGTGTGTAACCTCTTGCCACTAGTCTGGTCTTTTTCCTTTCTGGCTTCCCATTTGCAAGGTACTTGATGGTATGTATGAGCCTGCTAGTCACGGCTTTCTTCCCTTTTGGAAGCTCTGTCTCATACCAGGTGTTATTCCTTTCCATGGCCCCCATTTCATCATCCACTGAGCTCCTCCATTCATCATCCTCCATAGCTTCTGCATACGTTTTTGGTATCCATTCCTGGTCCAATGAACTCACAAAGGCTTGATGTTCTTCTGGATATTGAGCAAGGGTGCATACTCCACTTACTGGATGTGCCACGGCTTGAGCATTGTAGTAGATTCTTGTCTTAACCCAATCTGAAGTCGGTCTCCTGATCCTTGTACTTCTTCTTAGGGCTGGTGTCTGCTCAGGTTCACTACCTTGAGCTTCAGTTTCTGGTTGTTCCATCTCATCTTGATCATGAGACAATACTGAGTTTTCTTCAGGTTGAGCTTGCGCAGATTGTTCAGGTTGATCTTGCGCAGATTTTTCTCCATTGCCCCCCTCATGATCATGATGAGAGACTTCATTATCTCGTACCTCAGCTCCATCATGCTGAGGGGTAGTATCCCGGCTCTTTTCTGGTTCCCTTGGTAAGCTGATGCCAAGTCTTTCCATAAGAACTTTCAGGTTGTTAGCTCTGTCCGAGGCAGAATGAGATAGATCTTTGAGTTCTCCCCAACTCTTCTCATCATAGTAGGCCTTGGATTCCATGAACTTAACATCTCTGGATACTAGGACTCTCCTTGTTTCTGGTACGTAGCATTTGTACCCTTTCTGATGTGTGGAGTACCCAATAAACATAGCCTTTGTGCTCTTTGCTTCTAGCTTGTTCCTTAATTCTCCTGGAATCAAAACAAAACACACACACCCAAACACACGCAAATGGTCAATGGATGATCTAGATTTGTTTAGTACCTCATAGGGAGTGGCATCAAGGAGGACTCTTGTAGGTGTGCGGTTGATTAGATAGGTGGCCGTGACCACTGCATCTCCCCAAAAACGTTTAGGTACATTGGCATGGAACATCATACTCCTCGCCACTTCCATCAAGTGTCTATTCTTTCTCTCAGCAACTCCATTTTGTTGAGGTGTATAAGGGCAGCTAGTTTGTTGAATGATTCCATGTGAGGCTAGGTGTTGTTTGAAGGCTGTGCTAGTATACTCACCACCATTATCTGATCTAAGAATTTTGATCTTAACATTGAAATGGTTAGTTATATAGCTCTGAAAGTTTTTAAAAGCTTCTAGCACTTTTTAAAAGCTTCTAGCACTCTATCCTTAGATTGCAACAAGGTGATCCATGTGTATTTAGATTTTTCATCAATGAATGTCACAAAATATTTATGTTGCTCTCTAGATGCACATGGGGCAGTCCATACGTCAGAATGTATGAGATCAAAGCAATTATCATATTGAGTCTTTGATTTAGGAAACACAGTTCTACAATGTTTTCCTAAGATACAAGCCTCACAATCACTTTTAAAAGAAATGCTAGGTAACAGGATGTTCAAGGCATGAGAATGAGGATGTCCTAGTCTAGCATGCCATATTACATCTTTAGGGAATTCAGAAACAGAATGAAAAGCAGGAAATAAATCAGTTGTGGATCTTGTGTCCTCAAGCAAGTACAAGTCTCCCTTGGTAACACCTTTGCCAAGCAACTTACTAGAATCAATATCCTGAAAGTACACACTGTTAGGCGTGAATGTAACTTGACAATTGAGATCATTAGTTACTTTCTTAACAGATAATAGATTTGAAGCAAAGGTGGGCATATAGAAAGCCTTAGTTTCTTTATCAAACAGTTTAAGGTTACCTACACCTTTTATTGGGATTTTATCTCCATTTGCTATCATCACATTTCCTAAGGCCGGTTCTATGTTTTTAATCAGTTCTAAGTCACTTATCATGTGATGAGAAGCACCAGAATCTATAACTAAGGGCTTAGCCGATTTAAAAACTCTTATAGTGTCATTAGCAGTATGTGAAGCATTAAGAGAAACACCAAGGTTTTTAGATATACCAGATTCTTTTAGAGCCTTGATGAGAGCAGTTAAGTCAGACTTCTTGATGGTCTCATCCAGGTTGGCCCTTGGCGTGGCATAGCCTGATGTGGAGGCAGTTGCACTTCCCACACCTAGGTTGCTTATGCCCATGGTGATTGGTGTTGTTGGCTCCGCACCATCAGCTGAGAAGTTGGCCCTTGCATCTTGGTATTGGGAGCGAGTCTCCCTAAACTTGCTGGGCTTAAGGTGGGGATGGAGTATCCAGCATTTGTCCTTCAAGTGACCCTTCTTCTTGCAGTGGTCACAGGTCAGGCCTTTCCTCTCATCTTGTTTGTAAGCCGCCTTGTTTGCCACTGCTTGTTCTGCTTGATGCGCCATGCTTAAGTCTCCCTTGCCACCAAACAAGCCCACTGAGCCTTCTTCCTTCTGGATTTGAGCACATACTTCATCCAGGTCAGGTAGCTTGTCAGCTCTTAGGATGTGCTTGATCAAGCTCCCATAAGATGGGTTAAGAGTGAGCAGCAGTCCAAACACTCTGTCCTCCTCACGCCTGGTTAGAAGCGTGGCATGGTCAGTGGTGTGTGGTCTTAGCAGTTCCATCTCTGCCCAAAGAGACCTAAACTTGCCAAAGTGTGGTTGAAACTCCACATCTCCTTGGTTGAGCGCATTGATGGCTCTCTTCACTTCAAAGACTCTTGTGAGGTTGGAGACATTTCCATACACTTTGTAAAGTGTATCCCACAGCTGTTTGGTAGTCTCACAGTAAGAGTAAGACTCCATGATGGCGGGTTCAAGAGAGCTGAGGAGCACTGTGAGAACCATGAGGTCTTCCTGAGCCCACTTGTCTTCATCAGCTACCACCATTTCCTGTCCATCTTCTCCTTGGTTGGTTTGTTTTGGAGCCGCTTCTGCTGAGACATGACTCCACAAACCCTTTCCTCCAAGGGCAATTTTCACCATCCTGGCCCATAAGAGGTAGTTAATCCCCTTCAGAGTCACAGGTATGCTGATGCGGTTGTTGTTGTTGTTGTTGTTGTTGTTCTCCATCTTGAGGATTCAAAGACCGGCAAGAAAAGAAACAGAGATTTGTTTTGCGGAAGTAGATAAGGGTTTCAAGAGCTTTGTTGCTCTGATACCATGATAAAATGAATGAGTTATAAGAGTGGCTTGTGTGATTTATCAAGAACAAAGAGAAGAGATAGCTAGGGTTTTACTAAGAATCCGAGAGAGAGAGAGAGAGAGAGAGAGATTTCGAAAACATAAGAGAGAAGTGAGGAAGTATATTTTTCCTTGATCCATTTGGTTCTGATTACATACTTTAAATAGATGCAACAATGAATAAACTAATGGCAAGTTGACATAGAAGAAAAGAATAAACAAAGAGGCCTGATCAAGGGCAGGTTGCGCACAGCCAAGGTGGAAAGCGACAGCACCAAACGGCTCTCTCTCCTTTGAACCACCTTGTCTTCTTCTTCAACGGATCCCTTCTCTTGGCCGACATCTTTTAAATATCTTAAGGCAAGTATAACATCCTTCTTGATCACAGATAAGTCTCCTCTTGCCTTGCACGCCAAGTTAGATCACACTTGTACGGACAAGCTTACTTTGATCACTCCGGATGTATGTCTTGACTTGATTTCTTCTTCCTCTATGTCATTCATGCTTTCATGTCAACAGGCATCTTGGACCGACTTCATCATCTATCTTATATTATGTTTTAGTCTAAGTGTTGTGTTATTACTTTGAAACCGTGTGGAGCCTTTTCCTTTAAGTTTTCTTATGTTTTCGAGACCTTGTGCATGTACAAGGATCTCTCTATTTAAGTGTATCACAAACCCTCATTCTAATCTAAGTTATCTTTTGTTTAAACCTTGTGTTCTCTTCTCCTTTGCTTTCACGAGTTAAAAGAGTGTCTGGTGTGTAGTATCCAGTCTGTTGGTGTGTAATATCCAACGCCCAAGGGTTTTAGAAAGGTGTGTCATATCCGATCTAAGCCTAGGAGTATCAAGGAGCCTTTCCGCAGCCTCTTGTGTCACCATTCGATCCACAGCCTTGATAAACTTGAGTCTTTGATTCGTTTATGCAAGGATCTATCCAAACCATCCAGAGAAGGGTCCTAGGATCTCATTAAAGCTTGATTTGGATACATAAAGTGGTGGAGAATGACCAGGAAGTTGAATAAATCTCATAGGAGTTGGGATGAAGAAGTTATCCCACTTTCAAATCAGGTGATTCCAGTTTCCCAGTTTGGGAATAGCACAGCTTCTTCGTCGTTCCAATCAAACCAGGATGAATCACTTTGTGATAAGCATGATTTGGATACATAAAGTGGTAGAGAGTGACCAGGAAGTTGAATAAATCTCATAGGAGTTGGGAAGAAGAAGTTATCCCACTTTCAAATCAGGTGATTCCAGTTTCCCAGTTTGGGAATAGCACAGCTTCTTCGTCGTTCCAATCAAACCAGGATGAATCACTTTGTGAGAAGCTTGATTTGGATACATAAATTGGTGGAGAATCACCAGGAAGTTGAATAAATCTGATAGGAGTTGGGATGAAGAAGTTATCCCACTTTCAAATCACGTGATTCCAGTTTCCCAGTTTGGGAATACCACAGCTTCTTCGCCGTTCCAATCAAACCAGGATGAATATCTTTGTAAGAAGCTTTATGTGAATACATAAAGTGGTGGAGAATGACCAGGAAGTTGAATAAATCTCATAGGAGTTGGGAAGAAGAAGTTATCCCACTTTCAAATCAGGTGATTCCAGTTTCCCAGTTTGGGAATAGCACAGCTTCTTCGTCGTTCCAATCAAACCAGGATGAATCACTTTGTGAGAAGCTTGGTATGGATACATAAAGTGGTGGAGAATGACCAGGAAGTTGAATAAATCTCATAGGAGTTGGGATAAAGAAGTTATCCCACTTTAAAATCAGGTGATTCCAGTTTCCCAGTTTGGGAATAGCACAGCTTCTTCGTCGTTCCAATCAAACCAGGATGAATCACTTTGTGAGAAGCTTGGTTTGGATACATAAAGTGGTGGAGAATGACCAGGAAGTTGAATAAATCTTATAGGAGTTGGGAAGAAGAAGTTATCCCACTTTCAAATCAGGTGATTCCAGTTTCCCAGTTTGGGAATAGCACAGCTTCTTCGTCGTTCCAATCAAACCAGGATGAATCACTTTGTGATAAGCATGATTTGGATACATAAAGTGGTAGAGAATGACCAGGAAGTTGAATAAATCTCATAGGAGTTGGGAAGAAGAAGTTATCCCACTTTCAAATCAGGTGATTCCAGTTTCCCAGTTTGGGAATAGCACAGCTTCTTCGTCGTTCCAATCAAACCAGGATGAATCACTTTGTGAGAAGCTTGATTTGGATACATAAAGTGTATGACTTTTAGGAATATAAAGATTAATCTGAGTTTAGAATAGGATTAAGGAAGAGAATAAGAGATTTAGGAGACTGATTAGAAACTAATGGAGAATCATGATGAAATGAGTAAAGAGAAAGATTGTTTAGAACTGTCTAATCTTTATTAAGAGATGAGATTACATATATATAGGTCCATACACTTAGGGTTTTCGAAATCATAAGGCTAAGTAAGCATGTAGAGTCAAAGAGGAGCCTAAGCTTTAATTTGAACCGGCCAATGAGTGTCTTCACACGTTTGGAGCATCTTCTTGATCCAAGACTAGATGCTCTTCCTTTCCAGCTCTTGCCAGCCTGTCCTAGCTGTCAAGCCGCGTCTCCCTTATCCTCTCAACGTTCGGATAAGGTCTTGGCCGAGTGTAACTTAAGCTCAGTACATGGGAGTTACTTGGATAGTTACTTGATCCCTTTTTACCTTGTACGGATGATCACTTGTACGGCCTTGTACGGATGATCAACCCATTCCTCCTCTTCACCTCTTTGCTCTCTTTATGTTCTCAACTCCTTTGTGTCTTTACCTCAAATGTCTCAACTCTGATTAACACTCCCCCTCAAGCTTAGCTTTGTGAAAGTCTAAGCTTGGACAGCCATGAGATCTTCCTCATTAAAAACCTTACGAAGGAAAACCCATTGGGATAAAACCTTGATAAGGGAAAAAGAGTAAAGACCTCACAGCCAAAGGGGATCAGCTCCTTCTCTTCCCAAGATCAATGAGGCCCAACCTGATGTGAATGGACTCCATTGTCTTCTGTCTTGCAGCCTTGGTGAACACATCAGCCAGCTGATCTTCACTCCTTGTGTAGCATGGCAAGATGACTCCTAAGATGATCATCTGCCTCACCTTGTGGCAATCCACTTCAATGTGCTTGGTTCTTTCATGGAACACCGAGTTGGAGGCAATGTGGATGGCAGCTTGGTTATCACAATGCATTGTCATTGGCGTGGCTTGATCAATCTCCAAATGCTTCAAGATGCCCTTGATCCACACCAGCTCGTTGGTCAGCTTCAGCATAGCTCTGTACTCAGCTTCTGCACTTGAGCAAGACACCACCTTCTGCTTCTTACTCTTCCAAGTCACCAAGTTGCCTCCAATGAATGTGCAATAGCCTGTGGTTGATCTCCTGTCTGCTCTATCACTAGCCCAATCCGCATCACAGTATCCAACCACTTCAGTACTCCCATTGCAACCCATCCATACTCCTTGATCAGGTGATCCGTTGAGATACATCAAGATCCTCTCCACCATGCGCCAATGATGTTCCTTAGGCACTTGCATGTGTTGACTCACCTGATTCACAGCAAAGCAAATGTCAGGCCTAGTTATGGTAAGGTAAATCAATTTGCCAACTAGCTTTCTATAGAGTTTAGGATCCTGATAAGGTTTGCTGTCTTCAATCTCCCCCTCTCGTGGGACTTTGTAGCCATCCTCCATAGGCATCCTTGCTGTCTTGCCTCCATAAGCACCTGCACCTTTCAAAAGATCAAGTGTATACTTTCTTTGGGACATGAACAAACCTTCCTTGGATCTACATATCTCAATTCCAAGAAAGTATTTCATTTCTCCCAAGTCTTTAATCTCAAACATGGATTTAAGGAACTCCTTGGTTGCTATGATACCTTCCTTATCACTTCCTGTGATAATGATATCATCAACATACACAAGGAGTGCAATCATACCTGAGGAAGTAGTGAGAGTGAAGAGGGTGTGGTCTAGTTCAGACTTCTTGAATCCTCGTCCATTCAGAGTAGTACTCAGCTTGTTGTACCACGCTCTTGGTGATTGCTTCAGTCCATAGATAGCTTTCTTCAGTCTCAACACATTCCCTCTCTTCACTAAGTGTTCCAAGCCTGAAGGTGGATGCATATACACTTCATCCTCCAGCTCTCCTTGTAGAAATGCATTCTTCACATCCATTTGCCATAAGCCCCATCCAAGATTCACAGCCAAGCTTAATACAATCCGGATTGTGTGTAGTTTAGCTACTGGTGCAAAGGTCTCAATGTAATCCTTGTATCTGGTCACATAAGGAGCAAGATACATTGGCGCCTTCAGTCTCCTGTTGCCTCAGTTTGAATCAACCAATTACAAGACAAGCTGCCAAGACCAAAGACCAGCCTTATCTCATCCAGGCCGTCCATCATTCAAGTTAATATCAGCCCTAGGATATAGGTTTATGATATTGCAAAGTGTAGAGACATATATAAGCCAAGGATTGGCGATTGTAAGAGATTAAGTGAGTTAGGGGGTTTCCCCTCTCCTTCTCTAATCTGAAACACTAATCTTCAGTCTCTTATTCTCTCAGTCTCTCTAGTCTCTTAAGTCTCTTAATCTCTCTGTTCTTAAGTCTCTTATACACTCTCACAAATCTCTCTTCCTAAATCACCTAGAACAAGCTCTAATCATTCTTCATTGAAGCTTATACACACACACATACTACCAGAGTAGAGATCTCTTTAAAAATCATATGGTATCAGAGCCAGGTTCATCAGAACCTGAGCTGTAGCTTCCGCACAACACAAGCTCTACCCTCAGCTCAAATCCAATCCTTGAAGACATTCCCATCCGAGTTCAGTTTCTCCATGAGAAGAAGACTGAAGGGCGTGTCTCTCATCCTTTCTCCTGTCTATACTGATGGAGAGACTCATTGGAAGCAGAAGTGTATGGAGAGGACTCACGAACCTCATCCAAGGCGCCTCCTCCAAGAGCTTTCTTCACCCGGTTCATCATGAAAGCTGTCAAGGTGATGGCGCCTAGAAGACTTGGAGAAAGGAGGAGTCTTTGAGCTGGAGAAACAAGAAGGTGGTCATGAACTGAAGGAGTAGGAGGTGGGTGACTATCCAGACTCTCAGATTCAACAAAAGCCATGGCCAGTCCCCTTGGAGGTTTAAGGAACCAACCTGGTTCCTTGTGTAAGCGATTTTAAAACCCTCTTGATAATGAGCTTGTGTTGTTGACTGGTTGTAATGTGTGATGTGATTGAAAACCTGAGGACTGTTAAAGATTGATAAATTAAAATGTTTAGAATCTGTCCCAGGATACTTTAAGAGCTTTGTTTGGTGACTGAATGTGATTAATATGCTTAGCTTCGTTTCATAGTGATGCTTAGAGTGATTAACTGAATCTGCTTGCATACATGAATTGAAACTGAATTTTAAAGCTGTTGCATATAGTCTTGTGGCTATCTTACATTGAAGCATTAGATTCATGTCTAAAGTGCTGAGTAAAGAAGCTTTTAAAAGTGCCTAAGTAACCTGTCTTGAATCTGTTAGGATCTTGCTTGTTCTTAGAGAGCTAGCTTGCAAAGAATAGAACTTGATAATGCCTTGTGTCTATCTGTTGCATTGCTTGTGAGATTGGGAATCAAACCTGATGATTAATCAAGGATTGATCCCAATACTCTTGTGTCTTATCCTTTCTGGAGTTTGAGTGGTGTTTCAGGTTCACAAGAAGTGTCCTCTGCTCACCACCTATCCAAGAAAAGAGGAAGACTTGAACCATTGTGTGGAGCAATGGGAAGATACTTGTGTGTAGAAGCTGGTTTAAGAAGCGCAGGCCACGAGGTTGTTGAGCTCCTGGTTCAAGACATACAAGCGGAAGACCAACCATTGTGTGGAGCAATGGGAAGGTTCTTGTGTGTAGAAGCCGGTTTAAGAAGCGCAGGCCACGAGGTTGTTGAGCTCCTGGTTCAAGGCACACAAGAAGAAGAAGGTCACCACCTATGCCATGAGGAAGGCCGGTGATCTGAGAGTACTTGAAGCTTAAAGCAAAAGGATGGATCAGTGATTTAAGCGCAGCTGTTAGGGTGATGTGCTCCTGGTCTTGAAGTTCCTCCTTATCATTACAATAGAATGGTAAAATGAAGCCTGTTGCCAACATTCTGTGGGAAGTCCACAGCCTGCTCCAAAGAGGGTAGAGAGGATGTTGTGACAATGGAGAGATGACTTATGGTTCTGTCCATGGTGGTTTAGTCACCATAGCCTACGCATCAGATGAGTGTAGAGAGGACAGTCGACATGCAAAGAAAGAGCATCACCAGGAGGGTGATGCAATGTAAACCAAGACCATTGCAAGCTGATCATGGAGTGATCCAGCCGAAGAGTGAAGCATTGGAGAGTGAGCATTGCAAGAGGGATGGGCACACCAAGGAAAGGTGTTGGATACTGAATCCAAGTATCAAGTTCATGCCAAGTTCAAGTGAACCGTGCCCATGGAAGTTCAAGAGATCAGCTCGGATCTCTTGTTTGTAAGCAAACCTCTTAACCCTTAATAAGAGCTTGTGTCTTTATTTATTGTGCTGTGAGTGGTGTCTAGAGTCCCAGAATCTCATGTTTTGTTTATTGCATTGTCTTGAGTGTTGTCATAGCTTGAATCATCATGGATGTGTTGTAGAATTGAGTAGAATGTCTCTGCTGCTTACATCATGATTGATAAGTTCTTTTGCATACATAAGCATATCTCATACTGTCTAAGTTCAATCCTAGTGTTATCTGATGCTATTGCCTATGTTTAATCCACCAATGAAAGTCTTGCATCAATTAGAAATTGTCTAAGTTGCTTGCATCATTGGTTCTGATTGAAACTGTTGTGCAGAGCTTTAATATTACTCATGGATTGAACCCGTTGCATTCATATAGCTAATGCTTTAAGATTGTGCATTCATGTAGTAATGCATTTAAAAATGAGCCTAAATTGCAAATGACTTGATATAAGCTTTGCATTTAGAGAACTGTATAGAACTTGCATTGTCATTGTTAGAAATTTAAATCTGCTTGTCTCGACTCAATCCAGTTCTGATTGTTGCTATGCCATAGTTAAATCCATCAGTGATGTCTTATAAGCATTTAGAAGTATGTCTAAGCTACTTGAATCATTGGCCTTGATAAAACTAGTGAGCATATGCATGAATTGTGTCACTCTTGTCGCCTTAATTGCAGAAGTATCATCTAGACTTGTGTTCCATTTTGAATTGAATCTGTTTCATTCATATAGTTAGTGTAACCTAATGCATTCATCTATTGTTGCATTTAAAAAAAAAAAAAACTGAATTGATTGTCTTTGCTAGATTGTCTTGATTGTCTAGCTTGTTTCAAGTATCATATATTATTGTGGCATTGGTGATCAAACAGGATGGATGATCTTGGTTTGATCCCAATGGGATGATCTGATCTTGCATTGAGTTTTGGTGGTGTTAGGTACACAAGGGAAGTGATACATGTAACTCGCCATCAACCAAGAATGTAGAGACAAAGGTCTTGTGCCATTGCATATCATCACTAGGACATGTTAGTCCATAATCTACAGGAAGTGTAGTGTGATTGAGTATGCAATGAGAGATAGCCATTGCATAATACCATTGGACATATCTAGTCCTTAGTCTACAGGAAGTGTAGCATGGGTCATTATGCAATGAGAGGTGTGTCTTGTGAGACTCTCTATGGTGATTCAAACACCCTAGTTCCTGGTTAAGGAAGAGAGTAAACTCACAAGAAGAAAGCTATCATAAAAAGATGATAGTTATTAGACCATGGAGATGCTTAGGATCATCACAAGCTTAGCTCCTTCTAGTCTAGGTTCTAAGCTTGAGGGGGAGTCTTAATGCATATGATCCATGGTCAGTAACAAGTCGGTGCAAAGGCTTCTACAAGGATCATCAACCGGACCAAGTCAGTGGCGTGTCTAGGCAAGAGGCTGTTCAGAGCAGCCTTGGCAAGTGAGGAAGAAGGCTCTCCATCAATGCAGCTTCAATGAGAGGTGATTGAGGAGAAGCTGATGAATCCATTCTGCCTTTCCAAGAAGTTGATGATGCCATGAAGATGGTGCATTGAGAGAGTTTGGAAACTCACAAAAACACAAGGGAAGTTCCCTTAGACTTTTAAAACTCTTTTCAATCTTTTTCATTCATCTTATTCATTGCTTGTGCTTGAAAAGATACTTAAGATGATTATGATTGAATTGTGAGATTGTGTGCATCAAGTGTGATGCAGGATATTCATTTTCTTGTTTTTGATAGGTACTGATGCACCTTTGGGATAATGTATCAGGTACCATTGCTTGAGCCTCACTAAAGATGTTCCTGGTCAGTTCCTAGCTTCTCTAAGATGGCTGAGAAGTCTGTTGAGAGGGGGAGATCCAAACCAGTTCTATGAAGAGGGCAAGCCGTGTGTGAAATCTTGATCAGCCTCACTAGTGTTGTGAAGATGATCTGGTCGTGTCCTAGCTTCTCTAAGAAGACTGTGAAGTCAGTTGAGAGGGGGAGACCTCAAACCAGTTCCATGAAGAGGTGAAGCTGAGTTGTTGAGTGCGCAAAGTCTTGTGGAGTTGCCGCACCAGTTTAGGCCGTGATCCAGAACTTCTTGTGTCCAACCTCACTGGTTCTAAGGCACAAGAGTTCACTGGCCAATCCCTAGGCTTTGGAGAGCTCTACTCTTTTTCCCTTGCAAGGTTTTGTCCCAATGGGTTTTCCTTGTAAGGTTTTTAATGAGGGAGACTCTTCAGAGTTTCAAGCTTGAGGGGGAGTGTTGAACTGAAGAGAAGATGGAGCTTGTACAAGAATAGGGCAAGCTCTAGAAGATGTCTAGAAGAGTTCAACCAAGCTTCAGAAGTGTTCTGAAGGAGTTATCTTGTGAAGTTAAGTCTAGGAAAGACTTAGACTGATCATGTGGAGGCTTTGGAGGAGTTAAAGAGAAGATGGAAGTATGGTGCAAAGATAGGGCGTTCGGTACGGCCATGGTACGGCCTAGGGTGATCCAAGAAGGTGTAAGGGTTAACCATAGAAGGAAGTTGGATGAAGGCATAGGACGAGTGTACGGACCTCAAGGCCGTACAGCGTCCGTACATCCCATCCGGTCCAGCCATCACTCGGATCAGTCTTGATCAAGTTGTGCAATGTGTGGGCGCGGCAGGTTTGAATTACCAAGGCCGTTGAAGGCTTATGGAGGGAAGGAATATGCTGAGCATCTTGTATAGATAAGGAGCAAGCTGTAAAGTGAAAGCAAAAGCAAAAGGTAAAGGCAAAAGGAGAAGCATGTATCTGGTCACATAAGGAGCAAGATACATTGGCGCCTTCAGTCTCCTGTTGCCTCAGTTTGAATCAACCAATTACAAGACAAGCTGCCAAGACCAAAGACCAGCCTTATCTCATCCAGGCCGTCCATCATTCAAGTTAATATCAGCCCTAGGATATAGGTTTATGATATTGCAAAGTGTAGAGACATATATAAGCCAAGGATTGGCGATTGTAAGAGATTAAGTGAGTTAGGGGGTTTCCCCTCTCCTTCTCTAATCTGAAACACTAATCTTCAGTCTCTTATTCTCTCAGTCTCTCTAGTCTCTTAAGTCTCTTAATCTCTCTGTTCTTAAGTCTCTTATACACTCTCACAAATCTCTCTTCCTAAATCACCTAGAACAAGCTCTAATCATTCTTCATTGAAGCTTATACATGTTGAACTGAAGAGAAGAATGGAGCTTGTTCATAAATAGGGAAAGCCCTTGAAGACCTTGAGAAGAGTTCAGCAAAGCTTCAGGAGTGTCTTGAAGCATCTATCATGGGTGAAGTCAAGTCCAAGAATGGCTGAGACTGATCTTAAGAAGGCATGGAAGGAGTTTGGAGGTGTATGGTCGAGTGGGCAAACTTAGGGCGTGGCCGTACGGAGTTGGTACGGAAGTGTACGGACCGTACGGATCCGTACGGACCAAGCCGACCCAAAAGTTTGTATCTCGACCATCTGAGCCTATTTAGAGTTGGTGCAAAAATAGGGCACAGGTCAGTTCTTAAGAGAAGAAGACAAAAGAGACTCTTAAGAGAAGAAGACAAAGAAGAAGGCTGTGTGTGCAAAGGAGATTGGCGCCTGGTTTGTGATAGGCTGTGGCAGTCCAAGACAGGCTGGCTATAGCTGGAAAGGAAGAGCAAGGCTTGACTATGTATCTGGCCAAAGAAGAGGGCAGATACATGAGCCAATGAGGAGCATTTCCAGCCAAGGCTTTCACTTAACCAATCAGGCGGTTCCAACACTTTGCAAAGACCACAAGACCTGATCCTGAGCGTCCAATTCAAATTAAAGCATCTCCACCCTTCATGTCTTATCTGTAGCTTAGGGTTTATGATTTGTGCAATGAGTAAAGCTCATATATAAGCTTGCTAATGTCGGATTGTAAACACTAAGGGAGTAAGGGGGATTTCCCCTCTCCACTTCATTGTTCTGGTTACTAATAGCATCCAGTTCTGTTCTTAGTCTTATATTCTCTTAATCTCTTAGTCTCCCTAATCTCAAAACCACTCATACACTCACGCATACACTCTCTTCTCAATCTCTTACCAAATCACCAAGAACAAGTCTCATCTAACTCCATTGGAGTGTATCCACAGTCACACATCCAACCAGAGTAGTTCTCTCTAAAAACTCATATGGTATCAGAGCCAGGTTCATCAGAACCTGAGCTGTAGCTTCCGCAAATCACTTGCTCTCACCTCAGCTCAAATCCAACCCTTGAAGCCTTTTACATCCGAGTTCAGTTTCTCCATGAAGTAGAAGACTGAAGCTGGCGTGGCTCTTATCCTTTCTCCTGTCCATACTGATGGAGAGACTCATTGGAAGCAGAGGTGTATGGAGAGGCCTCGCGAACCTCATCTAAGGTGCCTTGTCCAAGAGCTTTCCCATCCGGTTCATCAAGCAAGCTGCCAAGAAGATGGCGCCTAGAAGAGAAGGAGAAAGGAAACGATCCAGACTCACATATCCTCAAGGTCATGAGCTTACCATCCGAGAGTGATACAAGGACCAACCTGGTTCCTTGATAGTAAGCGATTCTTTAAACCTTAAGTGGTAATGAGCTTGTGATAAAATCTGGTTGTGTGTTGTGATGTGATTGAAAACCTGAGGATTGTTTAAAGATTGCTAAATGAAATGAAATGAATTTAGAATCTATCCCAGGATGCTTAAAGAGACTTGTTGAGTTGATTGAGATTGTTTAAAAGGCTTAGCTCCGGTTCATAATGTTGCTTGTGTGGTTGATTGAATCTGCTTGCATACATATATAGAAACCGACTGAAAGCTAGTGCATTTGGTCTTGGAGTTACCTTACACTGAGGCACTAGATTCATGTCTAGTAGCTGAGTAAGGGGCTGTCAAGATATTCCTAAGTATCTCGTAATGAATCTGTAGGATCATGCTAGTACTTAGAGAGATTAGCTTGCAATGATTTGAAACTTGGGTGTCTTGTTTGATCTTGCATTGCTTTAGTGAGTCATTGGGTTCAAGCTTGATGTGGAATCAAGGACTGACCCAATGCACCTATGTCTTATCTTCTCTGGAGTTTGAGTGGTGTTTCAGGTATACAAGAAGTGTTCTTAGTTCATCACCAATCCAAGAGAAAGAGGAAGGCATTGCCCATTGTCATGAGCAATGGAGAGCGGTTACTGAAGTGGTGATGTGCCACTGGTTAGTGAAGACTCACGGCTGCTCACTTCCAAGCTTGGACCCTCATTCTATCCAAGCTTGAGGAGGGGAGTTAAGTGAGCAAAGAAGGAAGACCATGGCAAGCAACTGATGGAAAAGGAGTCATCCGGCTGTGGGAAGAACAAGGGAGTGTTCAGAGCACTCTCGGCTGTGTGAAGATGATGGAGCTACTCTATCAAGGCGGCTTCCAGTGTGAGCAGTCTGAAGAGGGAGCTGAAGGTTCCACAAACATTCCATGGAGATGGCGAGTTCAGAAGGTGCTGCAAGGGTCTGATGGTGTGATCATGAAGCTGCTCTCCCAAGCTTGACTTGTTCCATATGGTCAAGCTTGAGGGGGAGTGTTGAGAAGACTTCAATGATCACAAAGATGCTGGTTTACGAAGGTGGACAGCAGTGAGCAAAGATGGATGATCAAGAAGCTCTCCTTCCAAGCTTGACTTGTTCCACATGGTCAAGCTTGAGGGGGAGTGTTGAGAAGGCTTCTTGATGAGAGCACTTGGCGGTTAATCAAGAAGAGGAGCAGACTGGTTTGTGAAGCAAGATGGAGGATGGTGAAGCAATCACCAAGGCGGCCAAAGCAGAGCAGCCTTGATACTACAGACTGAACCATCCGATCATGAAGCTTTAGAACTAGGTGGAGACTCTAGAAGGAGAAGCAGCCAAGGCTCCACAAGTTCTTGATACTCTTGGTGCGAGTATGATCTGATGGTTCCATATGAAGCTAGAAGAAGGTCAGACCGTGAGAAGAGTACAAGATGAAGGGTGATGAGCAAGGGAAGATGTGATCAACCTTGCATCACAAGAAGAGGCCATGATCCAGAGTCTTTGTGTCCCTTACATTGATGGTAAGGCACAAAGACTCACTGGCCAATCCCTAGGCCGTGGAGGCTTTACTCTTTTTCCCTCATCAAGGTTTTGTCCCAAAGGGTTTTCCTTGGTGAGGTTTTTAATGAGGAAGCTCTTCATGGTTCCAAGCTTAACTCAGGATCTCCTAGAGTTAAGCTTGAGGGGGAGTGTTGAACTGAAGAGAAGAATGGAGCTTGTTCATAAATAGGGCAAGCCCTTGAAGACCTTGAGAAGAGTTCAGCAAAGCTTCAGGAGTGTCTTGAAGCATCTATCATGGGTGAAGTCAAGTCCAAGAATGGCTGAGACTGATCTTAAGAAGGCATGGAAGGAGTTTGGAGGTGTATGGTCGAGTGGGCAAACTTAGGGCGTGGCCGTACGGAGTTGGTACGGAAGTGTACGGACCGTACGGATCCGTACGGACCAAGCCGACCCAAAAGTTTGTATCTCGACCATCTGAGCCTATTTAGAGTTGGTGCAAAAATAGGGCACAGGTCAGTTCTTAAGAGAAGAAGACAAAAGAGACTCTTAAGAGAAGAAGACAAAGAAGAAGGCTGTGTGTGCAAAGGAGATTGGCGCCTGGTTTGTGATAGGCTGTGGCAGTCCAAGACAGGCTGGCTATAGCTGGAAAGGAAGAGCAAGGCTTGACTATGTATCTGGCCAAAGAAGAGGGCAGATACATGAGCCAATGAGGAGCATTTCCAGCCAAGGCTTTCACTTAACCAATCAGGCGGTTCCAACACTTTGCAAAGACCACAAGACCTGATCCTGAGCGTCCAATTCAAATTAAAGCATCTCCACCCTTCATGTCTTATCTGTAGCTTAGGGTTTATGATTTGTGCAATGAGTAAAGCTCATATATAAGCTTGCTAATGTCGGATTGTAAACACTAAGGGAGTAAGGGGGATTTCCCCTCTCCACTTCATTGTTCTGGTTACTAATAACATCCAGTTCTGTTCTTAGTCTTATATTCTCTTAATCTCTTAGTCTCCCTAATCTCAAAACCACTCATACACTCACGCATACACTCTCTTCTCAATCTCTTACCAAATCACCAAGAACAAGTCTCATCTAACTCCATTGGAGTGTATCCACAGTCACACATCCAACCAGAGTAGTTCTCTCTAAAAACTCATAATACACACACACATACTACCAGAGTAGAGATCTCTTTAAAAATCATAATCCTCTCCATAAGTTTGAGTGAAACCTCTTGCAACCAGTCTTGACTTCTTCCTCTCAACTGTTCCATCAGCCTTATACTTGATTGTGAAGATCCATCTACTAGTCACAGCCTTCTTCCCTTTTGGTAACTCACTCTCATACCATGTATCATTCTTGATCATAGCTCCTGCCTCAGCTCCAACTGATTCCTTCCATTCCTTATCCATGATTGCTTCTTCATAGCTTCTTGGAATGTAGTTCTCATCCAAGTTTACCATAAACGCACAATGTTCTTCAGGGTATTGAGCAAATGAGCACACAGCTTGAGAAGGATGCTCCACAGCTTGGGCATTGTAGTACACTCGCGTGTTTACCCAAGAGGAAGGATCCTTTCTCAGTCTTGTGCTTCTCCTCAATACTGGTGGTTGTTCTTGCTCTTGAACCGGCTCATCTTGTGTATGCGGTTCTTGTGCTTCACTCTGATGTTCTTCCTCTCCTTGGTCTTGCTCACCTTGATGATGAGAACCTGAGTTGAACTCTCCTTCTTCCTCACTCAAGCCGACTCCTTCTTGGCCATTTTCTTGAGTTTCAGGTTCACTTCCCCCCTCATGATCAAGGTGAGGTGTTTGAGCAGCTCCACTTGGTGCAGTTGAGCTCTCTTCTTGTCTTCCACTTCTTGTGGATTGGTCCTGGTTCATCTTGATACCGAGACCTTCCAAAATGATTCTTAAGACTCCAGCCTTATCTGATGTGAGATCCTTCAAATCTTCTTGATTCTTCTCCTCATAGTATCCTCTTTCTTCAATGAACTTCACATCTCTAGATACAAGCACCCTTCTAGCTTCTGGATCATAACACTTATATCCTTTTGAGTTGTTGAGTAGCCAATGAACATTGCCTTTCTGCTTTTTTGCTTCTAGCTTGTTCCTCAACTCTCCTGGTACTAGAACATAGCATAAGCATCCAAACACTCTCATGTATTCCAAGGATGGCTTGCGCTTGTTCAGAACTTCAAATGGTGCTTGATCCTTCAACACCTTTGTAGGCATCCTGTTGATTAGGTAGCACGCAGTGGATACAGCATCACTCCAGAATCTCTTAGGTACATTAGCTTGGAACATCAGTGACCGAGCCACTTCCATCAAGTGCCTGTTCTTCCTCTCAGCTACACCATTCTGTTGTGGTGTGTAGGGACAGCTTGTTTGATGAAGGATTCCATGGTGATCTAGATGACTCTTGAACGCATAGCTTGTGTACTCTCCTCCATTATCTGATCTCAAAATTTTAATCCTAGCATGATAATGGTTAGTCACATAAGCTTGAAAGTTCTTGAATGCATCTATCACCCTATCTTTTGATGGAATGAGTGTTAACCAGGTGTATTTAGATTTTTCATCAATGAATGTGACAAAGTACTTATGATTATCTCTAGAAAAACTAGGTGCAGTCCACACATCAGTATGAATCAAATCAAAGCAGTTTTCATAAACAGTAGATGTTCTTGGAAACACATTCTTACAATGCTTGCCTAAAATGCAAGCCTCACACTTATTATTTTCAAAAACCACACCTGGTAACATCAAGTTTAAAGCCCTCTCATGGGGATGACCTAATCTAGCATGCCACAATGCATTTTTATTCAAACTAGAAGCAGAAGTAAATGAGCAGTTATAATTGGAAACAGGATCAAGCTTCTCAAGCATGTATAAGTCTCCCTTTGTAACTCCTTTTCCAATCAATTGGCTGCTCTCAATATCCTGAAACTTCACATCATTAGGACTGAATATAACATTGCAATTCAAATCAGTAGTGCATTTCTTAACTGAAAGAAGGTTTGATGTGAATTCCGGAATGTAAAATGCTCTAGTGTTCTTATCAAATAGCTTCAAGTTTCCTATTCCCTTAATAGGTATCTTATCCCCATTTGCAATCATCACACATCCATTAGTAGGTTCTATATCCTTAATCAGGTTGGTGTCACTAATCATATGATGAGATGCACCTGAATCTATAATCAATGGTTTGGATGTATTGCTAGCACTATGGCAGATGCTAATTTGTGATCTATATGCATTCATCCTAGCATTTCTATCAATGTAATGCTCAATTCCAGTCTTACTATCAATCCTAGCAATCTCAGCCACATTAGGAGTCATTTCTATAGTTCTAGCAATCATAGAAGCACCAAATGAATACCCATGAATGTTACCATTATCCTTGAGCATTTTGATGAGTGCATCCATCTCGGATCTCCTGATGAAGTCTTGATCATTGCCTCGGGGGTTGATAGCTCCAGTATAGGTCACCAAAGCCTTTCCATCTCCTTCACGGTTCTCCACTTCAGCTCCTCGGTTAGATGGCCCTGCTCCGCTTGATCCTTCAGTCATGTGAGCTTTTGCCTCTCTCTCCTTCATGAACTTAGCCGGCTTCAAGTGAGGATGGAGTATCCAGCACTGACTCTTCTTGTGTCCATGCTTCTTGCAATGATCACAATTCCCATTGAACTTCCTATCCTCATACTTGTTGTAACCAGCTTTGTTGGCTTGAGGAGGCTCTTCCCGGTCAGATTGCACAGCATTTGCAAGAGATAAGTCTCCCTTGCCTCCAAACAAACCCATTGAGCCCTGCTCCTTCTGTATCTTAGCACACACCTCTTCAAGGTCAGGCAGCTTCTCGGACCATAGCATGTGCTGGATGAGACCACTGTAACTTGCATTCAACGTGAGCAGCAACCCAAAGACCTTGTCCTGCTCACGTCTCTCATTTAGAAGCTCTGGATCAACCGTGGTTGGCCTCAGCATCTCAAACTCAGACCAAAGAGACCTGAACCTCCCCAAGTGCTTAGTGAACTCCATGTCATCTTGGGTTAACCCATTGATCGCCTTCTTGACTTCAAACACTCGGTTCAGGTTAGAAGTGTTCCCATACACTTTCTGTAGAGTATCCCATGTTGAGATGAGGAAGCCATTATGATAAGGAGAAGTAGAGTTGTGCAAGTAATGGGAGAGTGTACGGCCTATGTACGGATAGGGCATGTCGGATAGAGCATGTACGGATAGGGCATGACCGTACAGCTTAGGAAACTGAAGGAAGAAGGAGATGGACGAGTGAAGCCTCTAGAGTACACGAAGGTTTAAGCTGATCAGACCGTTAGAGATGAGGCGGGACGAGCCTTATCCATCCAGTCTTTGGACAGGCTGTAAAGGCAAAGCAAAGCATGTGAGCTTTGCCATCCGTTGAATTCAAAGAGACGCTCCCTTCTTCCCTTGACTTCACATGCTTATGACTAGTGCCATTTCCCCTTTACTTGTAAACCCTAATGTATCTCCTATAAATTTGTAATCCCATCTCATAATAAGATTAGACAGTTCTAAACAAATCAATCTCTCTATACTTTTCACAATGATTCTCATTTAGTCTCTTAATCTCTTTAATCTCTCTAATCTCTTCTCTATTCTTATCTAAACTCAGATTATAGTTTCATACATACTCAAAGTGATATGGTATCAGAGCCAGGTTGAGTTCAATCTGAGTTCTTGGTTGGCGTTTTTCTCTTGAAGATTCAAACTTGAAACTTTGAGAGATCAAGTGAGAGTGGTGTGAGTGTTCTTGAAAGAAGCTGCATCCCAGAGCTACATCTTCATTCCGGGAGTCTTATCTAGCTGTTTGAGGGTTCCTTGAAGAGTAAAGACAAGACACGGAAGGGTTTGAGCTGGTGGTGTAGTTCTGAGTCTCAAGATCAAGTCTTTTACAAGTTATTTAAGTGAAGCCGCTTAGATGGAGAGTGGTTCCAAGATGAAGTTGCTGTGACTTTCAAGGGAAGTAACTACCTAGTATGCTAGGAGGTGAAGACTGCTGTGGGAAGTAAGGGTTTATGGCATCACATCACATCTGGTGAGA
>NW_026014435.1:0-46786 GCF_020379485.1 Brassica napus | reverse complement strand
TAACCTCTGTGAGCATCATAATATGTAGTGAAGGATGCAACTATGTATTAAAAACAATAGTCATATTTTTGAAATTTCTCAAAATCCATGTGTTAACCCCTTCGAAATATTGAGTTTTTGGTAAATTCTTATATAATGAAGCCTATAATTTTTAGTGTTGTTTTAAAATTTCTAACACAGTCTACATTGGTATTAATGTATTTAAGCTTTTCATGGTATATGGTAATCGTTATATTTTGTTATCAATTAATTTAGTAAAATTCCTAATATCTCTAAAGACGATGAAATAACTACTTTCTTGAAAAAACGGAGACAACAAAGGCTCAAATCTCGTTGAACATATCATATGTTAGTGCAGGATGAAACTATGCATTAAAATCATATTATCAAATTTTTGTTAAAATTTTCTCAAAATCCATGTGTTAACCCTCGAAAATATTGAGTTTTTGGTAAATACTTTATAGACTGAAGCCTATAATCTTTAGTGTTGTTTTTAAAATTTCTAACCACATTCTACATTGGTATTAATGTATTTTAAGCTTTTTTCATGGTATATGGAATCGTATAATTTGTTTTAAATTAATGTAGTAAAAACTTCATAATACTCCTAAATCGATGAAACTACCTACTTCTTGGAAAAACGGAGACACAACAAAGCTCCAAACCCTCTTTGAACATCAATCATATGTTTAGTGAAGGATGCAACTATGCATTAAAACGATATTGTCAAATTTATTAAATTTCTAAACCACATTCACATTGGTATTAATGTATTTTAAGCTTTTTTCATGGTATATGGAATCGTTATAATTTGTTTATCAATTATTTAGTAAAACTTCATAATACTCCCTAAATCGATTGAAATAACTACTTTCTTGAAAACGGAGACAACAAAGGCTCCAAACCTCTTTGAACATCATCATATGTTAGTGAAGGATGCAACTATCATTAAAACAAATTTTCATATTTTTAGAAATTTTCAAATCCATGTCTTAACCCCTTCGAAATATTGAGTTTTTGGTAAATTTTTATATTACTGAAGCCTATAATTTTTAGTGTTGTTTTAAAATTTCTAACCACATTCTACATCTGTATTAATGTATTTTACGCTCTTTTCATGGTATATGAGAATCATTATAATTTTTATCAATTAATTAGTAAAACTTCTTAATACCTCCTAAATCGATGAAATAACTACTATAAAATAACTATTTTCTTGAAAAACAGAGACAATAAAGGCTCCAAACCTCTTGGAACTTCATCATATGTTAGTGCAGGATGCAACTATTCATTAAAACAATATTGTCAAATTTTTTGAAATTTTCTCAAAATCCATATAGTTAACCCCTTCGAAAATATTGAGTTTTGCTAAATACTTTATAGACTGAAGCCTATAATCTTAGTGTTGTTTTAAAATTTCTAACCACATTCTACATTGGTATTATGTATTTTAAGCTTTTTATGGTATATGGGAATCGTTATAATTTGTTTATCAATAATTAGTAAAACTTCATAAATTCTCCGATGAAATAATACTATAAAATAATTACTTTCTTGAAAAACGGAGACAACAAAGGCTCCAAACCTCTTTGAACATCATCATATGTTAGTGCAGGATGCAACTATGCATTAAAATAATATTGTCAAATTTTTTGAAATTTTCTCAAAATTCATGTGTTAACACCCCTTCGAAAATATTGAGTTTTTGGTAAATACTTTATATACTGAAGCCTATAATCTTTAGTGTTGTTTTAAAATTTCTAACCACATTCTACATTGGTATTAAAGTATTTTAAGCTTTTTTCATGGTATATGGGAATCGTTATAATTTGTTTGTCAATTAATTTAGTAAAACTTCATAATACACAAAATCGATGAATGAAATAACTACTTTCTTGAAAAACGGAGACAACAAAGGCTACAAACCTCTTTGAACATCATCATATGTTAGTGCAGGATGCAACTATGCATTAAAATAATAATGTCAAATATTTTGAAATTTTCTCAAAATCCATGTGTTAACAACCCCTTCGAAAATATTGAGTTTTTGGTAAATACTTTATATACTGAAGCCTCTAATCTTTAGTGTTGTTTTAAAATTTCTAACCACATTCTACATTGGTATTAATGTATTTTAAGTATTTTTCATGCTATATGGAAATCCTTATAATTTGTTTATCAATTAATTTAGTAAAACTTCATAATACTCCATAAATCGATGAAATAACTACGTTCTTAAAAAAACGGAGACAACAAAGGCTCCAAACCTCTTTGAACATCATCATATGTTGGTGAAGGATGAAACTATGCATTAAAACAATATTGTCATATTTTTTGAAATTTTCTCAAAATTCATGTGTTAACCCCTTCGAAAATATTGAGTTTTGGGTAAATACTTTAGAGGCTGAAGCCTATAATTAGTGTTGTTTTAAAATTTATAACCACATTCTACATTGGTATTATGTATTTTAAGCTTTTTTCATGGATATGGGAATCGTTATAATTTGTTTATCAATTAATTTGTAAAACTTCATAATACACCTAAATCGATGAAATAACTACTTTCTTGAAAACGAAGACAACAAAGGCTCCAAACCTCTTCGAACATTATCATATGTTAGTGAAGGATGCAACTATACATTAAAACAATATTTCATTTTTTGAAATTTTTTTAAAATTCATGTGTTAACCCCTTCGAAAATATTGAGTTTTGGTAAATTCTTTATATACTGAAGCCTATAATTTTTAGTGTTGTTTTAAAATTTTTAACCACATTCTACATCTGTATTAATTTTATTTTTTTTCATGGTATATGGGAATCATTATAAATTTTATCAATTAATTAGTTAAAATTCTTAATACTCCTAAATCGATGAAAATAACTACTATAAAATAACTACTTTCTTGAAAAACGGAGACAAACAAAGGCTCCCAAACCCCTTCGAAAATATTGAGTTTTTGGTAAATACTTTATATACTGAAGCCTATAATCTTTAGTGTTGTTTTAAACTTTCTAACCACATTCTACATTGGTATTAATGTATTTTAAGCTTTTTCATGGTATAGGGAATCGTTATAATTTGTTTATCAATTAATTTAGTAAAACTTCATAATACTCCATAAATCGATGAAATAAACTACTTTCTTGAAAAACGGAGACAACAAAGGCTCCAAACCTCTTTGAGCATCATCATATGTTAGTGAAGGATGCAACTATGTATTAAAACAATATTGTCATTTTTTGAAATTTTCTCAAAATCCATGTGTTAACCCCTTCGAAAATATTGAGTTTTTGGTAAATTCTTTATATACTGAAGCCTATAATTTTAGTGTTGTTTAAAAATTTCTAACCACATTCTACATTGGTATTAATGTATTTTAAGCTTTTTTTCATGGTATATGGTAATCGTTATATTTGTTTATCAATTAATTAGTAAAACTTCATAATACTCTCTAAATCGATGAAATAAACTACTTTCTTGAAAAACGGAGACAACAAAGGCTCAAATCTCTTTGAACATCATCATATGTTAGTGCAGGATGAACTATGCATTAAAATAATATTATCAATTTTTTAAAATTTCTCAAAATCCATGTGTTAACCCTTCGAAAATATTGAGTTTTTGGTAAATACTTTATAGACTGAAGCCTATAATTTTTTGTGTTGTTTTAAAATTTCTAACCACATTCTACATTAGTATTAATATATTTTAAGCTTTTTCATGGTATATGGGAATCGTTATAATTTGTTTATCAATTAATTAGTAAAACTTCATAATACTCCCTAAATCGATGAAATAACTACTTTCTTGAAAAACGGAGACAACAAAGGCTCCAAACCTCTTTGAACATCATCATATGTTAGTGAAGGATGCAACTATGCATTAAAACGATATTGTCAATTTATTAAAATTTCACCCACATTCTACATTGGTATTAATGTATTTTAGCTTTTTTCATGGTATATGGGAATCGTTATAATTGTTTATCAATTAATTGTAAAACTTCATAATACACCCTAAATCGATGAAATAACTACTTTCTTGAAAAACGAAGACAACAAAGGCTCCAAACCTCTTGAACATCATCATATGTTAGTGAAGGATGAAACTATACATTAAAACAATATTTTCATATTTTTTGAAATTTTTAAAATCATGTGTTAAACCCTTCGAAAATATTGAGTTTTTGGTAAATTCTTTATATACTGAAGCCTAATTTTAGTGTTGTTTTAAAATTTTAACCACATTATACATCTGTATTAATGTATTATTTTTCATGGTATATGGGAATCATTATAAATTTTTATCAATTAATTAGTAAAAATTCTTCATACCTCCTAAATCGATGAAATAACTACTATAAAATAACTACTTTCTTGAAAAACGGAGACAACAAAGGCTCCAAACCTCTTTGAACATCATCATATATTAGTGCAGGATGCAACTATGCATTAAAATAATATTTTCAATTTTTTTGAAATTTTCTCAAAATTCATGTGTTAACCCCCTTCGAAAATATTGAGTTTTTGGTAAATACTTTATATACTGAAGCCTATAATCTTTAGTGTTGTTTTAAAATTTCTAACCACATTCTACATTGGTATTAATGTATTTTAAGCTTTTTTCATGGTATATGGGAATCGTTATAATTTGTTTATCAATTAATTTAGTAAAACTTCATAATACTCCATAAATCGATGAAATAACTACTTTCTTGAAAAACGGAGACAACAAAGGCTCCAAACCTCTTTGAGCATCATCATATGTTAGTGAAGGATGCAACTATGTATTAAAACAATATGTCATATTTTTGAAATTTTCTCAAAATCCATGTGTTAACCCCTTCGAAAATATTGAGTTTTTGGTAAATTCTTTATATAATGAAGCCTATAATTTTTAGTGTTGTTTTAAAATTTCTAACCACATTCTACATGGTATTAATGTATTTTAGCTTTTTTCATGGTATATGGTAATCGTTATATTTTGTTTATCAATTAATTTAGTAAAACTTCATAATACTCTCTAAATCGATGAAATAACTACTTTCTTGAAAAACGGAGACAACAAAGGCTTCAAATCTCTTTGAACATCATCATATGTTAGTGCAGGATGAACTATGCATTAAAATAATATTATCAAATTTTTAAAATTTCTCAAAATCCATGTGTTAACCCTTCGAAAATATTGAGTTTTTGGTAAATACTTTATAGACTGAAGCCTATAATCTTTAGTGTTGTTTTAAAATTTCTAACCACATTCTACATTGGTATTAATGTATTTTAAGCTTTTTTCATGGTATATGGGAATCGTTATAATTTGTTTATCAATTAATTTAGTAAAACTTCATAATACTTCCTAAATCGATGAACTACCTACTTTCTTGAAAAACGGAGACAACAAAGGCTCCAAACCTCTTTGAACATCATCATATGTTAGTGAAGGATGCAACTATGCATTAAAACGATTGTCAAATTATAAAAATTTCTAACCACATTCTAAATTGGTGATTTAATGTATTTAAGCTTTTTTTATGGTATATGGGAATCGTTATATTTGTTTATCAATTAATTAGTAAAACTTCATAATACTCCCTAAATCGATGATGAAAATAACTACTTTCTTGAAAACGGAGACAACAAAGGCTCCAAACCTCTTTGAACATCATCATATGTTAGTGAAGATGCAACTATACATTAAAACAATATTTCATATTTTTTGAAATTTTCTCAAAATCCATGTGTTAACCCCTTCGAAAATATTGAGTTTTGGTAAATTCTTTATATACTGAAGCCTATAATTTTAGTGTTGTTTTAAAATTTCTAACCACATTCTACATCTGTATTAATGTATTTTACGCTCTTTTTCATGGTATATGAGAATCATTATAATTTTTTATCAATTAATTAGTAAAACTTCTTAATACCTCCTAAATCGATGAAATAACTACTATAAAATAACTATTTTCTTGAAAAACAGAGACAATAAAGGCTCCAAACCTCTTGGAACTCATCATATGTTTAGTGCAGGATGCAACTATCATTAAAACAATATTGTCAAATTTTTGAAATTTTCTCAAAATCCATAAGTTAACCCCTTCGAAAATATTGAGTTTTTGCTAAATACTTTATAGACTGAAGCCTATAATCTTTAGTGTTGTTTTAAAATTTCTAACCACATTCTACATTGGTATTAATGTATTTTAAGCTTTTTATGGTATATGGGAATCGTTATAATTTGTTTATCAATTAATTTAGTAAAACTTCATAATATTCTCTAAATCGATGAAATAATACTATAAAATTTACTTCTTGAAAAACGGAGACAACAAAGGCTCCAAACCTCTTTGAACATCATCATATGTTAGTGCAGGATGCAACTATGCATTAAAATAATATTGTCAAATTTTTGAAATTTTCTCAAAATCCATGTGTTAACACCCCTTCGAAAATATTGAGTTTTTGGTAAATACTTTATATACTGAAGCCTATAATCTTTAGTGTTGTTTTAAAATTTCTAACCACATTCTACATTGGTATTAAAGTATTTTAAGCTTTTTTCATGGTATATGGGAATCGTTATAATTTGTTATCAATTATTTTAGTAAAACTTCATAATACACCCTAAATCGATGAAATAACTACTTTCTTGAAAAACGGAGACAACAAAGGCTACAAACCTCTTTGAACATCATCATATGTTAGTGCAGGATGCAACTATGCATTAAAATAATATTGTCAAATATTTTGAAATTTTCTCAAAATCCATGTGTTAACAACCCCTTCGAAAATATTGAGTTTTTGGTAAATACTTTATATACTGAAGCCTATAATCTTTAGTGTTGTTTTAAAATTTCTAACCACATTCTACATTGGTATTAATGTATTTTAAGTATTTTTCATGCTATATGGGAATCCTTATAATTTGTTTATCAATTAATTTAGTAAAACTTCATAATACTCCATAAATCGATGAAATAACTACTTTCTTAAAAAACGGAGACAACAAAGGCTCCAAACCCCTTTGAACATCATCATATGTTAGTGAAGGATGAAACTATGCATTAAAAAATATTGTCATATTTTTTGAAATTTTCTCAAAATTCATGTGTTAACCCTTTCGAAAATATTGAGTTTTGGGTAAATACTTTAGAGGCTGAAGCCTATAATCTTTAGTGTTGTTTTAAAATTTCTAACCACATTCTACATTGGTATTAATGTATTTTAAGCTTTTTTCATGGTATATGGGAATCGTTATAATTGTTTATCAATTAATTTGTAAAACTTCATAATACACCCTAAATCGATGAAATAACTACTTTCTTGAAAAACGAAGACAACAAAGGCTCCAAACCTCTTTGAACATTATCATATGTTAGTGAAGGATGCAACTATGCATTAAAACAATATTTTCATATTTTTTGAAATTTTTTTAAAATCATGTGTTAAACCCTTCGAAAAATATTGAGTTTTGGTAAATTCTTTATACTGAAGCCTATAATTTAGTGTTGTTTTAAAATTTTAACCACATTCTACATGGTATTAATGTATTATTTTTCATGGTATATGGGAATCATTATAAATTTTTATCAATTAATTAGTAAAATTCTAATACCTCCTAAATCGATGAAATAACTACTATAAAATAACTACTTTCTTGAAAAACGGAGACAACAAAGGCTCCAAACCCTTCGAAAATATTGAGTTTTTGGTAAACTTTATATACTGAAGCCTATAATCTTTAGTGTTGTTTTAAACTTTCTAACCACATTCTACATTGGTATTAATGTATTTTAAGCTTTTCATGGTATATGGGAATCGTTATAATTTGTTTATCAATTAATTTAGTAAAACTTCATAATACTCCATAAATCGATGAAATAACTACTTTCTTGAAAAACGGAGACAACAAAGGCTCCAACCTCTTTGAACATCATCATATGTTAGTGAAGGATGCAACTATGTATTAAAACAATATTGTCATATTTTTTGAAATTTTCTCAAAATCCATGTGTTAACCCCTTTGAAAATATTGAGTTTTTGGTAAATTCTTTATATAATGAAGCCTATAATTTTTAGTGTTGTTTTAAAATTTCTAACCACATTCTACATTGGTATTAATGTATTTTAAGCTTTTTTCATGGTATATGGTAATCGTATATTTGTTTATCAATTAATTAGTAAAACTTCATAATACTCTCTAAATGATGAAATAACTACTTTCTTGAAAAACGGAGACAACAAAGGCTTCAAATCTCTTTGAACATCATCATATGTTAGTGCAGGATAACTATGCATTAAAATAATATTGTCAAATTTTTTGAAATTTTCTCAAAATCCATGTGTTAACCCTTCGAAAATATTGAGTTTTTGGTAAATACTTTTATACTGAAGCCTATAATCTTTAGTGTTGTTTTAAAATTTCTAACCACATTCTACATTGGTATTAATGTATTTTAAGCTTTTTTATGGTATATGGGAATCGTTATAATTGTTTATCAATTAATTAGTAAAACTTCATAATACTTCTAAATCGATGAACTACTACTTTCTTGAAAAACGGAGACAACAAAGGCTCCAAACCTCTTTGAACATCATCATATGTTAGTGAAGGATGCAACTATGCATTAAAACATTATTGTCAAATTATTAAAATTCTAACCACATTCTACATTGGTATTAATGTATTTTAAGCTTTTTTCATGGTATATGAGAATCGTTATAATTTGTTTATCAATTAATTTAGTAAAACTTCATAATACTCCCTAAATCGATGAAATAACTACTTTCTTGAAAACGGAGACAACAAAGGCTCCAAACCTCTTTGAACATCATCATATGTTAGTGAAGGATGCAACTATGCATTAAAACAATATTTTCAATTTTTTGAAATTTTCTCAAAATCCATGTGTTAACCCCTTCGAAAATATTGAGTTTTTGGTAAATTCTTTATATACTGAAGCCTATAATTTAGTGTTGTTTAAAATTTCTAACCACATTCTACATCTGTATTAATGTATTTTACGCTCTTTTTCATGGTATATGGAATCATTATAATTTTTTATCAATTAATTAGTAAAACTTCTTAATACCTCCTAAATCGATGAAATAACTACTATAAAATAACTATTTCTTGAAAAAAGGAGACAACAAAGGCTCCAAACCTATTGAACATCATCATATGTTAGTGCAGGATGCAACTATTCATTAAAACAATATTGTCAATTTTTTGAAATTTTCTCAAAATCCATGTGTTAACCCCTTCGAAAATATTGAGTTTTTGCTAAATACTTTATAGACTGAAGCCTATAATCTTTAGTGTTGTTTTAAAATTTCTAACCACATTCTACATTGGTATTAATGTATTTTAAGCTTTTTTATGGTATATGGGAATCGTTATAATTTGTTTATCAATTAATTTAGTAAAACTTCATAATACTCTCTAAATCGATGAAATAACTTCTATAAAATAATTACTTTCTTGAAAAACGGAGACAACAAAGGCTCCAAACCTCTTTGAACATCATCATATGTTAGTGCAGGATGCAACTATGCATTAAAATAATATTGTCAAATTTTTTGAAATTTTCTCAAAATTCATGTGTTAACCCTTTCGAAAATATTGAGTTTTTGGTAAATACTTTATATACTGAAGTCTATAATCTTTAGTGTTGTTTTAAAATTTCTAACCACATTCTACATTGGTATTAATGTATTTTAAGCTTTTTTCATGGTATATGGGAATCGTTATAATTGTTTATCAATTAATTAGTAAAACTTCATAATAACCCTAAATCGATGTATGAAATAACTACTTTCTTGAAAAACGGAGACCAAAGGCTCCAAACCTCTTTGAACATCATCATATGTTAGTGCAGGATGCAACTATGCATTAAAACAATATTGTCAAATTTTTGAAATTTTCTCAAAATCCATGTGTTAACCCCTTCGAAAATATTGAGTTTTTGGTAAATACTTTATATACTGAAGCCTATAATCTTTAGTGTTGTTTTAAAATTTCTAACCACATTCTACATTGGTATTAATGTATTTTAAGTATTTTTCATGGTATATGGGAATCGTTATAATTTGTTTATCAATTAATTTAGTAAAACTTCATAATACTCCATAAATCGATGAAAATAACTACTTTCTTAAAAACGGAGACAACAAAGGCTCCAAACCTCTTTGAACCATCATATGTTAGTGAAGGATGAAACTATGCATTAAAAAAATATTGTCATATTTTTGAAATTTTCTCAAAATTCATGTTTTAACCCTTTCGAAAATATTGAGTTTTTTGGTAAATACTTTATATACTGAAGCCTATAATCTTAGTGTTGTTTTAAAATTTTAACCACATTCTACATTGGTATTAATGTATTTTAAACTTTTTTCATGGTATATGGAATCGTATAATTTTTAATATTTTAAGTAAAAAACTTCATAATATTCCTAAATCATAAATAACTACTATAAAATAACTATTTTCTTGAAAAACGGAGACAATAAAGGCTCCAAACCTCTTTGAACATCATCATATGTTAGTGCAGATTGTAAACTATTCATTAAAAACAATTTGTCAATTTTTTTGAAATTTCTCAAAATCCATAATTAACCCCTTCGAAAATATTGATTTTTGGTAAATACTTTATAGACTGAAGCCTATAATCTTTAGTGTTGTTTTAAAATTTATAACCACATTCTACATTGGTATTAATTTATTTTAAGCCTTTTCATGGTATATGGGAATCGTTATAATTTGTTTATCAATTAATTAGAAAACTTCATAATACTCCCTAATCGATGAATGAAATAACTACTATAAAATAATTACTTTCTTGAAAAACGGAGACAACAAAGGCTCCAAACCTCTTTGAACATCATCATATGTTAGTGCACGATGCAACTATGCATTAAAATAATATTGTCAAATTTTTTGAAATTTTATCAAAATCCATGTGTTCCCTTCGAAAATATTGAGTTTTTGGTAAATTCTTTCTATACTGAAGCCTATAATTTTTAGTGTTGTTTTAAAATTTCTAACCACATTCTACATCTGTATTAATGTATTTTACGCTCTTTTTCATTGTATATGGGAATCATTATAATTTTTTATCAATTAATTAGCAAAACTTCTTAATACCTCCTAAATCGATGAAATAACTACTATAAAATAACTACTTTCTTGAAAAACGGAGACAACAAAGGCTCCAAACCTCTTTGAACATCATCATATGTTAGTGCAGGATGCAACTATGCATTAAAATAATATTGTCAAATTTTTTGAAATTTTCTCAAAATCCATGTGTTAACCCCTTCGAAAATATTGAGTTTTTGGTAAATTCTTTATATACTGAAGCCTATAATTTTTTGTGTTGTTTTAAAATTTCTAACCACATTCAACATCTGTATTAATTTATTTTACGCTCTTTTTAATGGTATATGGGAATCGTTATAATTTTTTTATCAATTAATTTAGTAAAACTTCATAATACTCCCTTAATCGATGAAATAACTACTTTCTTGAAAAACGGAACAACAAAGGCTCAAATCTCTTTGAACATCATCATATGTTAGTGCAGGATGCAACTATGCATTAAAACAATATTGTCAAATTTTTGAAATTTTATCAAAATCCATGTGTTAACCCTTCGAAAAATGTTGAGTTTTGGTAAATACTTTATAGACTGAAGCCTATAATCTTTAGTGTTGTTTTAAAATTTCTAACCACATTCTACATTGGTATTAATGTATTTTAAGCTTTTTCATGGTATATGGGAATCGTTATAATTTGTTTATCAATTAATTTAGTAAAACTTCATAATACTCCCTAAATCGATGAAATAACTACTTTCTTGAAAAACGGAGACAACAAAGGCTCAAAACCTCTGAACATCATCATATGTTAGTGCAGGATGCAACTATGCATTAAAACAATATTGTCAAATTTTTTGAAATTTTATCAAAATCCATGTGTTAACCCCTTCGAAAATGTTGAGTTTTTGGTAAATACTTTATAGACTGAAGCCTATAATCTTTAGTGTTGTTTTAAAATTTCTAACCACATTCTACATTGGTATTAATGTATTTTAAGCTTTTTCATGGTATATGGGAATCGTTATAATTTGTTTATCAATTAATTTAGTAAAACTTCATAATACACCTAAATCGATGAAATAACTACTTTCTTGAAAAATGGAGACAACAAAGGCTCCAAACCTCTTTGAACATCATCATATGTTAGTGAAGGATGCAACTATGCAATAAAACAATATTGTCATATTTTTTGAAATTTTCTCAAAATCCATGTGTTAATCCCTTCGAAAATATTGAGTTTTTGGTAAATTATTTATATACTGAAGCCTATAATTTTTAGTGTTGTTTTAAAATTTCTAACCACATTCTACATATGTATTAATGTATTTTACGCTCTTTTTCATGGTATATGGGAATCATTATAATTTTTTATCAATTAATTAGTAAAACTTCTTAATACCTCCTAAATCGATGAAATAACTACTATAAAATAACTACTTTCTTGAAAAACGGAGACAACAAAGGCTCTAAACCTCTTTGAACATCATCATATGTTAGTGCAGGATGCAACTATGCATTAAAACAATATTGTCAAATTTTTGAAATTTTCTCAAAATCCATGTGTTAACCCCTTCGAAATATTGAGTTTTTGGTAAATACTTTATATACTGAAGCCTATAATCTTTAGTGTTGTTTTAAATTTCTAACCACATTCTACATTGGTATTAATGTATTTTAAGCTTTTTTCATGGTATATGGGAATCGTTATAATTTGTTTATCAATTAATTTAGTAAAACTTCATAATACTCCATAAATCGATGAAATAACTACTTTCTTGAAAAACGGAGACCACAAAGGCTCCAAACCTCTTTGAACATCATCATATGTTAGTGAAGGATGCAACTATGCATTAAAACAATATTGTCAAATTTTTGAAATTTTCTCAAAATCCATGTGTTAACCCCTTCGAAAATATTGAGTTTTTGGTAAATTCTTTATATTCTGAAGCCTATAATCTTTAGTGTTGTTTTAAAATTTCTAACCACATTCTACATTGGTATTAATGTATTTTAAGTATTTTTCATGGTATATGGGAATCGTTATAATTTGTTTATCAATTAATTTAGTAAAACTTCATAATACTCCCTAAATCGATGATAATAATACTACTTTCTTGAAAAACGGAGACAACAAAGGCTCAAAACCTCTTTGAACATCATCATATGTTAGTGCAGGATGCAACTATGCATTAAAACAATATTGTCAAATTTTTTGAAATTTTATCAAAATCCATGTGTTAACCCCTTCGAAAATGTTGAGTTTTTGGTAAATACTTTATAGACTGAAGCCTATAATTTTAGTGTTGTTTTAAAATTTTTAACCACATTCTACATCTGTATTAATGTATTTTACGCTCTTTTTCATGGTATATGGGAATCATTATAATTTTTTATCAATTAATTAGTAAAACTTCTTAATACCTCCTAAATCGATGAAATACCTACTATAAAATAACTACTTTCTTGAAAAACGGAGACAACAAAGGCTCCAAACCTCTTTGAACATCATCATATGTTAGTGCAGGATGCAACTATGCATTAAAATAATATTGTCAAATTTTTTGAAATTTTCTCAAAATTCATGTGTTAACCCCTTTGAAAATATTGAGTTTTTGGTAAATACTTTATATACTGAAGCCTATAATCTTTAGTGTTGTTTTAAAATTTCTAACCACATTCTACATTGGAATTAATGTATTTTAAGTAGTTTTCATGGTATATGGAAATCGTTATAATTTGTTTATCAATTAATTTAGTAAAACTTCATAATACTCCCTAAATCGATGAAATAACTACTTTCTTGAAAAACGGAGACAACAAAGGCTCCAAACCTCTTTGAACATCATCATATGTTAGTGCAGGATGCAACTATGCATTAAAATAATATTGTCAAATTTTTTGAAATTTTCTCAAAATTCATGTGTTAACCCCCTTTGAAAATATTGAGTTTTTGGTAAATACTTTATATACTGAAGCCTATACTCTTTAGTGTTGTTTTAAAATTTCTAACCACATTCTACATTGGTATTAATGTATTTTAAGTATTTTTCATGGTATATGGAAATCGTTATAATTTGTTTATCAATTAATTTAGTAAATCTTCATAATACTCCCTAAATCAATGAAATAACTATTATAAAATAATTACTTTCTTGAAAAACGGAGACAACAAAGGCTCCAAACCTCTTTGAACATCATCATATGTTAGTGAAAGATGCAACTATGCATTAAAATAATATTTTCAAATTTTTTGAAATTTTCTCAAAATTCATGTGTTAACCCTTTGAAAATATTGAGTTTTTGGTAAATACTTTATATACTGAAGCCTATAATCTTTAGTGTTGTTTTAAACATTTACACTTAAAGTCACATTTCATCTTTATATTACACTCTAAGACACATTTCACTCCTGAGACACTTTTTCTTAACTTTCTCTTCTCTTCTAACTAATTTAGTTACATCCTTTAAGCAAATCACCTAACTAAAGAAATTGAATTTATATAATTTTTCTTTCTCTTCCCTTATTCATTTCTTCCTTCTAACTGAACGTGTATTCACCACCACACCCACCACCACCATTACCACCACCTCACCCATATCCTTAACATTTGCCTTTGTTTCCTCCCTCCCACCCACGGACCCAATCACTGTCGACCCAAACCACAACCACCACCAATCACAAACACCATTACCGTCGAGGTTCGTATCCACTATAATCCGGCCACCTCCGCCATATCAACCAGCTGCCGCTGGATTTCTTCTTCGTCACCGTACGTTGAAGATCTCTAAATCAGATTCACCAAGATCTTATTTTTTTAGAGGTTAATGTTTAAAATCAATTAATACCAAATAGATCTATAATTTTGATGCCAAAATAACAGAATACACTCAAAGTTGGAGATTTAAGACGAAGCCATGATTGAGGCCGTCGTAGCATTTACAGAAGAAAATAAAAACGAATTGTGAGGTTGAAGATGATGTATTTACGATTTTGCCATTGATGAGAAAAAATGATTCTCATGGAGATTTGAACATGGATATGATAGCTCAAAGGCTCTTCTTACTACTAGACCACATTTTGCAATTGTTTCTCACTTAAACTATTAATATGGAGCCAATGAATTGTCTAAAAATAAATTAAATTAAGATGGTAAAACCATAAAATGCTATATATACACGGAGGGAAACTTAAAATAATCTAAAATAACTCTAAACTATAACTCATTCAAATCATTTCATTCTCCATATCTAAAACTATAACTCATTCAAATCATTCCTATCATTGCTTTACAAATTACCGCATTGTACATGTGTACACGTAATTTTATTGATCAATGTGTACATCATACCAATTGTACATGTGTACACGTACTTAATGTGTTTCTCTACTATCTTGAGAAGTGGCTAGCTGTGAAGGCCCATAAAAGTATGATCAAAGTTCTTTAAAAAGTAATAAATAAGCTTAAAAGGTTTGTTTTATATTTGTGTTGTACATTATTCCGCTCACCGTCGTTGGAGATCGGTGAAAAGATCGTTCGAGTAACACAATTGAGGAGTATCGTCTTTTCAATTTGGTCCTCTAGTTTCATGCTTCTTTCACAATATGCCTCAAACTTCTAGTCTGTTTAATTGCTTTACAAATTTACTGCATTGTACATGTACTTTACTGATCAATGTGTAAATCATACCCATTGTAAGTGTACACGTAGTTAGAATGTGTTTCTCTACTATCTTGAGGACGTTGCTAGCCGAGAAAGCCATTGTACATGTGTACACGTAGTATATATGTAAACGTTGTGAGTAAAAAATATGTGTACACCTTTACTATTTATATTGTAGATTGCAACTAATCTAATAAATTTATCAGGTTTACATGTAATTCTTGCACAATTTAATTGGTTACATGTGTATCTTTGTACATGTGGATACTAATTCTGTACATAGTTCATGTACATATGAACATTCAGGAATCTTCATACATATAGCTAATATTTAACGATAATAATGTATTTCATGGTTTTGGCTTTTATTTTAGATTATATTGCTTTTGCATAGTAATCTTCATAAAGTAGGAGTTGTATACACATTACAGTGTGGATCCAAATTGAAAAGAAACTGTGCAAATTTACAACTTTTAGAGCCAAGTTATAAAAAAATTGAAAATTAAGGACTAGTTGTGGAAATATAGAAACTTGTTTGGGAATGGATCCCTTCGAGGTTCACAATCGGATCGACCCTCCGTTTGGTTCGCTGGCGGTTGGAGAGGAGGAGCGGTTTGAGAGGAGGAGATGTCATGGAGGAAGGCACGACAAGCTTGACGAACCACCGATTTAAAGATGCGGAAGACGAGACGCGACGGTGCTGAGAATGACCACCGGTGATGATGGATTGAAACACATCGGGGATTGAGCCGGCGGCAGAGCTACATCAAATGTATTGAGATTGAGACGAAGACGTTCCCGGTCAACTTCTGATCTTTTTTGCGGTGGTGCTGTTGGTCGAAGTGGATAAGAAGAAGATTGAACTACATCTGTGTTTTTGTGGAGAAGAAAATTACAGTAAAGAAAAAGAAAGTAAAGCAAAAGGACAAGTATTTTTGTAATAAAAATATTAAAACAAAAGGAAACTAGAATCTTTGTAGTTACGTTAGTTAGGAAAATGAATAGTAAAAGTTACTCAAAACTACCCTAGGAGCAATAAGTGTCTTATGCTGTATAAAAAGTGCTAAAGTGACAAGAATCCAAATTACTCTTGAACATCATCATATGTTAGTGAAGGATGCAAATATGCATTAAAACAATATTGTCATATTTTTGAAATTTTCTCAAATCCATGTGTAACCCTTCGAAAATGTTGAGTTTTTGGTAAATACTTTATATACTGAAGCCTATAATCTTTAGTGTTGTTTTAAAATTTCTAACCACATTCTACATTGGTATTAATGTATTTTAAGTTTTTCATGGTATATGGAAATCATATAATTTGTTTATCAATTAATTTAGTAAAACTTCATAATACCATAAATCGATGAAATAACTACTTTCTTGAAAAACGGAGACAACAAAGGCTCCAAACCTCTTTGAACATCATCATATGTTAGTGAAGGATGCAACTATGCATTAAAACAATATTGTCATATTTTTTGAAATTTTCTCAAAATCCATGTGTTAATAACCCCTTCGAAAATATTGAGTTTTGGTAAATTCTTTATATACTGAAGCCTATAATTTTAGTGTTGTTTTAAAATTTCTAACCACATTCTACATCTGTATTAATGTATTTTAAGCTCTTTTTCATGGTATATGGGAATCATTATAATTTTTTATCAATTAATTAGTAAAACTTCATAATACCTCCTAAATCGATGAAATAACTACTATAAAATAACTACTTCTTGAAAAACGGAGACAACAAAGGCTCCAACCTCTTTGAACATCATCATATGTTAGTGCAGGATGCAACTATGCATTAAAATAATATTGTCCAATTTTTTGAAATTTTCTCAAAATCCATGTGTTAACCCCTTCGAAAATATTGAGTTTTTGGTAAATACTTTATATACTGAAGCCTATAATCTTTAGTGTTGTTTTAAAATTTCTAACCACATTCTACATTGGTATTAATGTATTTTAAGTATTTTTCATGGTATATGGAAATCGTTATAATTTGTTTATCAATTAATTTAGTAAAACTTCATAATACTCCTAAATCGATGAAATAACTACTTTCTTGAAAAACGGAGACAACAAAGGCTCCAAACCTCTTTGAACATCATCATATGTTAGTGCAGGATGCAACTATGCATTAAAATAATATTGTCAAATTTTTGAAATTTTTTCAAAATCCATGTGTTAACCCCTTCGAAAATATTGAGTTTTTGGTAAATACTTTATATACTGAAGCCTATACTCTTTAGTGTTGTTTTAAAATTTCTACCACATTCTACATTGGTATTAATGTATTTTAAGCTTTTTTCATGGTATATGGAATCGTTATAATTTGTTTATCAATTAATTTAGTAAAACTTCATAATACTCCCTAAATCGATGAAATAACTACTTTCTTGAAAAACGGAGACAACAAAGGCTCCAAACCTCTTTGAACATCATCATATGTTAGTGAAGGATGCAACTATGCATTAAAACAATATTGTCATATTTTTTTGAAATTTTCTCAAAATCCATGTGTTAACCCCTTCGAAAATATTGAGTTTTTGGTAAATTCTTTATATACTGAAGCCTATAATTTTTAGTGTTGTTTTAAAATTTCTAACCACATTCTACATTGTATTAATGTATTTTAAGCTCTTTTCATGGTATATGGGAATCATTATAATTGTTTATCAATTAATTAGTAAAACTTCTTAATACCTCCTAAATCGATGAAATAACTACTATAAAATAACTACTTTCTTGAAAACGGAGACAACAAAGGCTCCAAACCTCTTTGAACATCATCATATGTTAGTGCAGGATGCAACTATGCATTAAAAAATATTGTCAAATTTTTTGAAATTTTCTCAAAATCCATGTGTTAACCCCTTCGAAAATATTGAGTTTTTGGTAAATACTTTATATACTGAAGCCTATAATCTTTAGTGTTGTTTTAAAATTTCTAACCACATTCTACATTGGTATTAATGTATTTTAAGTATTTTTCATGGTATATGGGAATCGTTATAATTTGTTTATCAATTATTTAGTAAAACTTCATAATACTCCCTAAATCGATGATGAAATAACTACTTTCTTGAAAAACGGAGACAACAAAGGCTCCAAACCTCTTTGAACATCATCATATGTTAGTGCAGGATGCAACTATGCATTAAAACAATATTGTCAAATTTTTGAAATTTTCTCAAAATCCATGTGTTAACCCCTTCGAAAATATTGAGTTTTTGGTAAATACTTTATATACTGAAGCCTATAATCTTTAGTGTTGTTTTAAAATTTCTAACCACATTCTACATTGTATTAATGTATTTTAAGTATTTTTCATGGTATATGGGAATCGTTATAATTGTTTATCAATTAATTTAGTAAAACTTCATAATACTCCCTAAATCGATGAAATAACTACTATAAAATAACTACTTTCTTGAAAAACGGAGACAACAAAGGCTCCAAACCTCTTTGAACATCATCATATGTTAGTGCAGGATGCAACTATGCATTAAAACAATATTGTCAAATTTTTTGAAATTTTCTCAAAATCCATGTGTTAACCCCTTCGAAAATATTGAGTTTTTGGTAAATACTTTATATACTGAAGCCTATAATCTTTAGTGTTGTTTTAAATTTCTAACCACATTCTACATTGGTATTAATGTATTTTAAGTATTTTTCATGGTATATGGGAATCGTTATAATTTGTTTATCAATTAATTTAGTAAAACTTCATAATACTCCCTAAATCGATGAAATAACTACTTTCTTGAAAAACGGAGACAACAAAGGCTCCAAACCTCTTTGAACATCATCATATGTTAGTGAAGGATGCAACTATGCATTAAAACAATATTGTCATTTTTTGAAATTTTCTCAAAATCCATGTGTTAACCCCTTCGAAAATATTGAGTTTTTGGTAAATCTTTATATACTGAAGCCTATAATTTTAGTGTTGTTTTAAAATTTCTAACCACATTCTACATTGTATTAATGTATTTTACGCTCTTTTTCATGGTATATGGGAATCATTATAATTTTTTATCAATTAATTAGTAAAACTTCATAATACTCCTAAATCGATGAAATAACTACTATAAAATAACTACTTTCTTGAAAAACGGAGACAACAAAGGCTCCAAACCTCTTTGAACATCATCATATGTTAGTGCAGGATGCAACTATGCATTAAAATAATATTGTCAAATTTTTTGAAATTTTCTCAAAATCCATGTGTTAACCCCTTCGAAAATATTGAGTTTTTGGTAAATACTTTATATACTGAAGCCTATAATCTTTAGTGTTGTTTTAAATTTCTAACCACATTCTACATTGGTATTAATGTATTTTAAGCTTTTTTCATGGTATATGGGAATCGTTATAATTTGTTTATCAATTAATTTAGTAAAACTTCATAATACTCCCTAAATCGATGAAATAACTACTTTCTTGAAAAACGGAGACAACAAAGGCTCCAAACCTCTTTGAACATCATCATATGTTAGTGAAGGATGCAACTATGCATTAAAACAATATTGTCATATTTTTGAAATTTTCTCAAAATCCATGTGTTAACCCCTTCGAAAATATTGAGTTTTGGTAAATTCTTTATATACTGAAGCCTATAATTTTAGTGTTGTTTTAAAATTTCTAACCACATTCTACATTGTATTAATGTATTTTACGCTCTTTTTCATGGTATATGGGAATCATTATAATTTTTTTATCAATTAATTAGTAAAACTTCTTAATACCTCCTAAATCGATGAAATAACTACTATAAAATAACTACTTTCTTGAAAAACGGAGACAACAAAGGCTCCAAACCTCTTTGAACATCATCATATGTTAGTGCAGGATGCAACTATGCATTAAAACAATATTGTCAAATTTTTTGAAATTTTCTCAAAATCCATGTGTTAACCCCTTCGAAAATATTGAGTTTTTGGTAAATACTTTATATACTGAAGCCTATAATCTTTAGTGTTGTTTTAAAATTTCTAACCACATTCTACATTGGTATTAATGTATTTTAAGTATTTTTCATGGTATATGGGAATCGTTATAATTTGTTTATCAATTAATTTAGTAAAACTTCATAATACTCCCTAAATCGATGAAATAACTACTTTCTTGAAAAACGGAGACAACAAAGGCTCCAAACCTCTTTGAACATCATCATATGTTAGTGAAGGATGCAACTATGCATTAAAACAATATTGTCATATTTTTGAAATTTTCTCAAAATCCATGTGTTAACCCCTTCGAAAATATTGAGTTTTTGGTAAATTCTTTATATACTGAAGCCTATAATTTTAGTGTTGTTTTAAAATTTCTAACCACATTCTACATTGTATTAATGTATTTTAAGCTCTTTTTCATGGTATATGGGAATCATTATAATTTTTTATCAATTAATTAGTAAAACTTCATAATACCTCCTAAATCGATGAAATAACTACTATAAATAACTACTTTCTTGAAAAACGGAGACAACAAAGGCTCCAAACCTCTTTGAACATCATCATATGTTAGTGCAGGATGCAACTATGCATTAAAATAATATTGTCAAATTTTTTGAAATTTTCACAAAATCCATGTGTTAACCCCTTCGAAATTATTGAGTTTTTGGTAAATACTTTATATACTGAAGCCTATAATCTTTAGTGTTGTTTTAAACTTCTAACCACATTCTACATTGGTATTAATGTATTTTAAGATTTTTCATGGTATATGGGAATCGTTATCAATTAATTTAGTAAAACTTCATAATACTACCTAAATCGATGAAATAACTACTTTCTTGAAAAAGGGAGACAACAAATGCTCCAAACCTCTTTCAACATCATCATATGTTAGTGAAGGATGCAACTATGCATTAAAACAATATTGTCATATTTTTTGAAATTTTCTCAAAATCCATGTGTTAACTAACCCCTTTGAAAATATTGAGTTTTTGGTAAATTCTTTATATACTGAAGCCTATAATTTTTAGTGTTGTTTTAAAATTTCTAACCACATTCTACATATGTATTAATGTATTTTACGCTCTTTTTCATGGTATATGGGAATCATTATAATTTTTATCAATTAATTAGTAAAACTTCTTAATACCTCCTAAATCGATGAAATAACTACTATAAAATAACTACTTTCTTGAAAAACGGAGACAACAAAGGCTCCAAACCTCTTTGAACATCATCATATGTTAGTGCAGGATGCAACTATGCATTAAAACAATATTGTCAAATTTTTTGAAATTTTCTCAAAATCCATGTGTTAACCCCTTCGAAAATATTGAGTTTTTGGTAAATACTTTATATACTGAAGCCTATAATCTTTAGTGTTGTTTTAAAATTTCTAACCACATTCTACATTGGTATTAATGTATTTTAAGCTTTTTCATGGTATATGGGAATCGTTATAATTTGTTTATCAATTAATTTAGTAAAACTTCATAATACTCCCTAAATCGATGAAATAACTACTTTCTTGAAAAACGGAGACAACAAAGGCTCCAAACCTCTTTGAACATCATCATATGTTAGTGAAGGATGCAACTATGCATTAAAACAATATTGTCATATTTTTTGAAATTTTCTCAAAATCCATGTGTTAACCCCTTCGAAAATATTGAGTTTTTGGTAAATTCTTTATATACTGAAGCCTATAATTTTAGTGTTGTTTTAAAATTTCTAACCACATTCTACATTGTATTAATGTATTTTACGCTCTTTTTCATGGTATATGGGAATCATTATAATTTTTATCAATTAATTAGTAAAACTTCATAATACCTCCTAAATCGAGGAAATAACTACTATAAAATAACTACTTTCTTGAAAAACGGAGACAACAAAGGCTCCAAACCTCTTTGAACATCATCATATGTTAGTGCAGGATGCAACTATGCATTAAAACAATATTGTCAAATTTTTTGAAATTTTCTCAAAATCCATGTGTTAACCCCTTCGAAAATATTGAGTTTTTGGTAAATACTTTATATACTGAAGTCTATAATCTTTAGTGTTGTTTTAAAATTTCTAACCACATTCTACATTGGTATTAATGTATTTTAAGCTTTTTCATGGTATATGGGAATCGTTATAATTTTTTTATCAATTAATTTAGTAAAACTTCATAATACTCCCTAAATCGATGAAATAACTACTTTCTTGAAAAACGGAGACAACAAAGGCTCCAAACCTCTTTGAACATCATCATATGTTAGTGAAGGATGCAACTATGCATTAAAACAATATTGTCATATTTTTGAAATTTTCTCAAAATCCATGTGTTAACCCCTTCGAAAATATTGAGTTTTTGGTAAATTCTTTATATACTGAAGCCTATAATTTTTAGTGTTGTTTTAAAATTTCTAACCACATTCTACATATGTATTAATGTATTTTACGCTCTTTTCATGGTATATGGGAATCATTATAATTTTTTATCAATTAATTAGTAAAACTTCTTAATACCTCCTAAATCGATGAAATAACTACTATAAAATAACTACTTTCTTGAAAAACGGAGACAACAAAGGCTCCAAACCTCTTTGAACATCATCATATGTTAGTGCAGGATGCAACTATGCATTAAAATAATATTGTCAAATTTTTGAAATTTTCTCAAAATCCATGTGTTAACCCCTTCGAAAATATTGAGTTTTTGGTAAATACTTTATATACTGAAGCCTATAATCTTTAGTGTTGTTTTAAAATTTCTAACCACATTCTACATTGGTATTAATGTATTTTAAGCTTTTTCATGGTATATGGGAATCGTTATAATTTGTTTATCAATTAATTTAGTAAAACTTCATAATACTCCCTAAATCGATGAAATAACTACTTTCTTGAAAAACGGAGACAACAAAGGCTCCAAACCTCTTTGAACATCATCATATGTTAGTGAAGGATGCAACTATGCATTAAAACAATATTGTCATATTTTTTGAAATTTTCTCAAAATCCATGTGTTAACCCCTTCGAAAATATTGAGTTTTTGGTAAATTCTTTATATACTGAAGCCTATAATTTTAGTGTTGTTTTAAAATTTCTAACCACATTCTACATTGTATTAATGTATTTTAAGCTCTTTTTCATGGTATATGGGAATCATTATAATTTTTTATCAATTAATTAGTAAAACTTCTTAATACCTCCTAAATCGATGAAATAACTACTATAAAATAACTACTTTCTTGAAAAACGGAGACAACAAAGGCTCCAAACCTCTTTGAACATCATCATATGTTAGTGCAGGATGCAACTATGCATTAAAACAATATTGTCAAATTTTTTGAAATTTTCTCAAAATCCATGTGTTAACCCCTTCGAAAATATTGAGTTTTTGGTAAATACTTTATATACTGAAGCCTATAATCTTTAGTGTTGTTTTAAAATTTCTAACCACATTCTACATTGGTATTAATGTATTTTAAGCTTTTTTCATGGTATATGGGAATCGTTATAATTTGTTTATCAATTAATTTAGTAAAACTTCATAATACTCCCTAAATCGATGAAATAACTACTTTCTTGAAAAACGGAGACAACAAAGGCTCCAAACCTCTTTGAACATCATCATATGTTAGTGAAGGATGCAAATATGCATTAAAACAATATTGTCATATTTTTGAAATTTTCTCAAAATCCATGTGTTAACCCCTTCGAAAATATTGAGTTTTTGGTAAATTCTTTATATACTGAAGCCTATAATTTTTAGTGTTGTTTTAAAATTTCTAACCACATTCTACATCTGTATTAATGTATTTTACGCTCTTTTTCATGGTATATGGGAATCATTATAATTTTTTATCAATTAATTAGTAAAACTTCATAATACTACCTAAATCGATGAAATAACTACTATAAAATAACTACTTTCTTGAAAAACGGAGACAACAAAGGCTCCAAACCTCTTTGAACATCATCATATGTTAGTGCAGGATGCAACTATGCATTAAAACAATATTGTCAAATTTTTTGAAATTTTCTCAAAATCCATGTGTTAACCCCTTCGAAAATATTGAGTTTTTGGTAAATACTTTATATACTGAAGCCTATAATCTTTAGTGTTGTTTTAAAATTTCTAACCACATTCTACATTGGTATTAATGTATTTTAAGCTTTTTCATGGTATATGGGAATCGTTATAATTTTTTATCAATTAATTTAGTAAAACTTCATAATACTCCCTAAATCGATGAAATAACTACTTTCTTGAAAAACGGAGACAACAAAGGCTCCAAACCTCTTTGAACATCATCATATGTTAGTGAAGGATGCAACTATGCATTAAAACAATATTGTCATATTTTTTGAAATTTTCTCAAAATCCATGTGTTAACCCCTTCGAAAATATTGAGTTTTTGGTAAATTCTTTATATACTGAAGCCTATAATTTTTAGTGTTGTTTTAAAATTTCTAACCACATTCTACATTGTATTAATGTATTTTAAGCTCTTTTTCATGGTATATGGGAATCATTATAATTTTTATCAATTAATTAGTAAAACTTCATAATACTCCTAAATCGATGAAATAACTACTATAAAATAACTACTTTCTTGAAAAACGGAGACAACAAAGGCTCCAAACCTCTTTGAACATCATCATATGTTAGTGCAGGATGCAACTATGCATTAAAACAATATTGTCAAATTTTTTGAAATTTTCTCAAAATCCATGTGTTAACCCCTTCGAAAATATTGAGTTTTTGGTAAATACTTTATATACTGAAGCCTATAATCTTTAGTGTTGTTTTAAAATTTCTAACCACATTCTACATTGGTATTAATGTATTTTAAGCTTTTTCATGGTATATGGGAATCGTTATAATTTGTTTATCAATTAATTTAGTAAAACTTCATAATACTCCCTAAATCGATGAAATAACTACTTTCTTGAAAAACGGAGACAACAAAGGCTCCAAACCTCTTTGAACATCATCATATGTTAGTGAAGGATGCAACTATGCATTAAAACAATATTGTCATATTTTTTGAAATTTTCTCAAAATCCATGTGTTAACCCCTTCGAAAATATTGAGTTTTTGGTAAATTCTTTATATACTGAAGCCTATAATTTTAGTGTTGTTTTAAAATTTCTAACCACATTCTACATTGTATTAATGTATTTTAAGCTCTTTTTCATGGTATATGGGAATCGTTATAATTTGTTTATCAATTAATTAGTAAAACTTCTTAATACCTCCTAAATCGATGAAATAACTACTATAAAATAACTACTTTCTTGAAAAACGGAGACAACAAAGGCTCCAAACCTCTTTGAACATCATCATATGTTAGTGCAGGATGCAACTATGCATTAAAACAATATTGTCAAATTTTTTGAAATTTTCTCAAAATCCATGTGTTAACCCCTTCGAAAATATTGAGTTTTTGGTAAATACTTTATATACTGAAGCCTATAATCTTTAGTGTTGTTTTAAAATTTCTAACCACATTCTACATTGGTATTAATGTATTTTAAGCTTTTTTCATGGTATATGGGAATCGTTATAATTTGTTTATCAATTAATTTAGTAAAACTTCATAATACTCCCTAAATCGATAAAATAACTACTTTCTTGAAAAACGGAGACAACAAAGGCTCCAAACCTCTTTGAACATCATCATATGTTAGTGAAGGATGCAACTATGCATTAAAACAATATTGTCATATTTTTGAAATTTTCTCAAAATCCATGTGTTAACCCCTTCGAAAATATTGAGTTTTTGGTAAATTCTTTATATAATGAAGCCTATAATCTTTAGTGTTGTTTTAAAATTTCTAACCACATTCTACATTGTATTAATGTATTTTAAGCTCTTTTTCATGGTATATGGGAATCGTTATAATTTTTATCAATTAATTAGTAAAACTTCATAATACTCCTAAATCGATGAAATAACTACTATAAAATAACTACTTTCTTGAAAAACGGAGACAACAAAGGCTCCAAACCTCTTTGAACATCATCATATGTTAGTGCAGGATGCAACTATGCATTAAAACAATATTGTCAATTTTTTGAAATTTTCTCAAAATCCATGTGTCTCTTTCGAAAATATTGAGTTTTTGGTAAATACTTTATATACTGAAGCGTATAATCTTTAGTGTTGTTTTAAAATTTCTAACCAAATTCTACATTGGTATTAATGTATTTTAAGTATTTTCATGGTATATGGGAATCGTTATAATTTGTTTATCAATTAATTTAGTAAAACTTCATAATACTCCCTAAATCGATGAAATAACTACTTTCTTGAAAAACGGAGACAACAAAGGCTCCAAACCTCTTTGAACATCATCATATGTTAGTGAAGGATGCAACTATGCATTAAAACAATATTGTCATATTTTTTGAAATTTTCTCAAAATCCATGTGTTAACCCCTTCGAAAATATTGAGTTTTTGGTAAATCTTTATATACTGAAGCCTATAATCTTTAGTGTTGTTTTAAAATTTCTAACCACATTCTACATTGTATTAATGTATTTTAGCTCTTTTTCATGGTATATGGGAATCGTTATAATTTTTTATCAATTAATTAGTAAAACTTCATAATACTCCTAAATCGATGAAATAACTACTATAAAATAACTACTTTCTTGAAAAACGGAGACAACAAAGGCTCCAAACCTCTTTGAACATCATCATATGTTAGTGCAGGATGCAACTATGCATTAAAACAATATTGTCAAATTTTTTGAAATTTTCTCAAAATCCATGTGTTAACCCCTTCGAAAATATTGAGTTTTTGGTAAATACTTTATATACTGAAGCCTATAATCTTTAGTGTTGTTTTAAAATTTCTAACCACATTCTACATTGGTATTAATGTATTTTAAGCTTTTTCATGGTATATGGGAATCGTTATAATTTGTTTATCAATTAATTTAGTAAAACTTCATAATACTCCCTAAATCGATGAAATAACTACTTTCTTGAAAAACGGAGACAACAAAGGCTCCAAACCTCTTTGAACATCATCATATGTTAGTGAAGGATGCAACTATGCATTAAAACAATATTGTCATATTTTTGAAATTTTCTCAAAATCCATGTGTTAACCCCTTCGAAAATATTGAGTTTTTGGTAAATTCTTTATATACTGAAGCCTATAATCTTTAGTGTTGTTTTAAAATTTCTAACCACATTCTACATTGTATTAATGTATTTTAAGCTCTTTTTCATGGTATATGGGAATCGTTATAATTTTTATCAATTAATTAGTAAAACTTCATAATACTCCTAAATCGATGAAATAACTACTATAAAATAACTATTTCTTGAAAAACGGAGACAACAAAGGCTCCAAACCTCTTTGAACATCATCATATGTTAGTGCAGGATGCAACTATGCATTAAAACAATATTGTCAAATTTTTTGAAATTTTCTCAAAATCCATGTGTTAACCCCTTCGAAAATATTGAGTTTTTGGTAAATACTTTATATACTGAAGCCTATAATCTTTAGTGTTGTTTTAAAATTTCTAACCACATTCTACATTGGTATTAATGTATTTTAAGCTTTTTTCATGGTATATGGGAATCGTTATAATTTGTTTATCAATTAATTTAGTAAAACTTCATAATACTCCCTAAATCGATGAAATAACTACTTTCTTGAAAAACGGAGACAACAAAGGCTCCAAACCTCTTTGAACATCATCATATGTTAGTGAAGGATGCAACTATGCATTAAAACAATATTGTCATATTTTTTGAAATTTTCTCAAAATCCATGTGTTAACCCCTTCGAAAATATTGAGTTTTTGGTAAATTTTTATATACTGAAGCCTATAATCTTTAGTGTTGTTTTAAAATTTCTAACCACATTCTACATTGGTATTAATGTATTTTAAGCTTTTTTCATGGTATATGGGAATCGTTATAATTTGTTTATCAATTAATTTAGTAAAACTTCATAATACTCCCTAAATCGATGAAATAACTACTTTCTTGAAAAACGGAGACAACAAAGGCTCCAAACCTCTTTGAACATCATCATATGTTAGTGAAGGATGCAAATATGCATTAAAACAATATTGTCATATTTTTGAAATTTTCTCAAAATCCATGTGTTAACTAACCCCTTTGAAAATATTGAGTTTTTGGTAAATTCTTTATATACTGAAGCCTATAATTTTAGTGTTGTTTTAAAATTTCTAACCACATTCTACATTGTATTAATGTATTTTAAGCTCTTTTTCATGGTATATGGGAATCATTATAATTTTTTATCAATTAATTAGTAAAACTTCATAATACTCCTAAATCGATGAAATAACTACTATAAAATAACTACTTTCTTGAAAAACGGAGACAACAAAGGCTCCAAACCTCTTTGAACATCATCATATGTTAGTGCAGGATGCAACTATGCATTAAAACAATATTGTCAAATTTTTTGAAATTTTCTCAAAATCCATGTGTTAACCCCTTCGAAAATATTGAGTTTTTGGTAAATACTTTATATACTGAAGCCTATAATCTTTAGTGTTGTTTTAAATTTCTAACCACATTCTACATTGGTATTAATGTATTTTAAGTATTTTTCATGGTATATGGGAATCGTTATAATTGTTTATCAATTAATTTAGAAAAACTTCATAATACTCCCTAAATCGATAAAATAACTACTTTCTTGAAAAACGGAGACAACAAAGGCTCCAAACCTCTTTCAACATCATCATATGTTAGTGAAGGATGCAACTATGCATTAAAACAATATTGTCATATTTTTTTAAATTTTCTCAAAATCCATGTGTTAACCCCCTTTGAAAATATTGAGTTTTTGGTAAATTCTTTATATACTGAAGCCTATAATTTTTAGTGTTGTTTTAAAATTTCTAACCACATTCTACATTGTATTAATGTATTTTAAGCTCTTTTTCATGGTATATGGGAATCATTATAATTTTTTATCAATTAATTAGTAAAACTTCATAATACTCCTAAATCGATGAAATAATACTATAAAATAACTACTTTCTTGAAAAACGGAGACAACAAAGGCTCCAAACCTCTTTGAACATCATCATATGTTAGTGCAGGATGCAACTATGCATTAAAACAATATTGTCAAATTTTTTGAAATTTTCTCAAAATCCATGTGTTAACCCCTTCGAAAATATTGAGTTTTTGGTAAATACTTTATATACTGAAGCCTATAATCTTTAGTGTTGTTTTAAAATTTCTAACCACATTCTACATTGGTATTAATGTATTTTAAGCTTTTTCATGGTATATGGAAATCGTTATATTTTGTTTATCAATTAATTTAGTAAAACTTCATAATACTCCCTAAATAGATGAAAAAACTACTTTCTTGAAAAACGGAGACAACAAAGGCTCCAAACCTCTTTTAACATCATCACATGTTAGTGAAGGATGCAACTATGCATTAAAACAATATTGTCATATTTTTTGAAATTTTCTCAAAATCCATGTGTTAACCCCTTCGAAAATATTGAGTTTTTGGTAAATTCTTTATATACTGAAGCCTATAATTTTAGTGTTGTTTTAAAATTTCTAACCACATTCTACATTGTATTAATGTATTTTAAGCTCTTTTTCATGGTATATGGGAATCATTATAATTTTTTATCAATTAATTAGTAAAACTTCATAATACCTCCTAAATCGATGAAATAACTACTATAAAATAACTACTTTCTTGAAAAACGGAGACAACAAAGGCTCCAAACCTCTTTGAACATCATCATATGTTAGTGCAGGATGCAACTATGCATTAAAACAATATTGTCAAATTTTTTGAAATTTTCTCAAAATCCATGTGTTAACCCCTTCGAAAATATTGAGTTTTTGGTAAATACTTTATATACTGAAGCCTATAATCTTTAGTGTTGTTGTTTTAAATTTCTAACCACATTCTACATTGGTATTAATGTATTTTAAGTATTTTCATGGTATATGGGAATCGTTATAATTGTTTATCAATTAATTTAGTAAAACTTCATAATACTCCCTAAATCGATGAAATAACTACTTTCTTGAAAAACGGAGACAACAAAGGCTCCAAACCTCTTTGAACATCATCATATGTTAGTGAAGGATGCAACTATGCATTAAAACAATATTGTCATATTTTTTGAAATTTTCTCAAAATCCATGTGTTAACCCCTTCGAAAATATTGAGTTTTTGGTAAATTCTTTATATACTGAAGCCTATAATTTTAGTGTTGTTTTAAAATTTCTAACCACATTCTACATTGTATTAATGTATTTTAAGCTCTTTTTCATGGTATATGGGAATCGTTATAATTTTTTATCAATTAATTTAGTAAAACTTCATAATACTCCTAAATCGATGAAATAACTACTATAAAATAACTACTTTCTTGAAAAACGGAGACAACAAAGGCTCCAAACCTCTTTGAACATCATCATATGTTAGTGCAGGATGCAACTATGCATTAAAACAATATTGTCAAATTTTTTGAAATTTTCTCAAAATCCATGTGTTAACCCCTTCGAAAATATTGAGTTTTTGGTAAATACTTTATATACTGAAGCCTATAATCTTTAGTGTTGTTTTAAAATTTCTAACCACATTCTACATTGGTATTAATGTATTTTAAGCTTTTTCATGGTATATGGGAATCGTTATAATTTGTTTATCAATTAATTTAGTAAAACTTCATAATACTCCCTAAATCGATGAAATAACTACTTTCTTGAAAAACGGAGACAACAAAGGCTCCAAACCTCTTTGAACATCATCATATGTTAGTGAAGGATGCAACTATGCATTAAAACAATATTGTCATATTTTTTGAAATTTTCTCAAAATCCATGTGTTAACCCCTTCGAAAATATTGAGTTTTTGGTAAATTCTTTATATACTGAAGCCTATAATCTTTAGTGTTGTTTTAAAATTTCTAACCACATTCTACATTGTATTAATGTATTTTAAGCTTTTTTCATGGTATATGGGAATCATTATAATTTTTTATCAATTAATTAGTAAAACTTCATAATACTCCTAAATCGATGAAATAACTACTATAAAATAACTACTTTCTTGAAAAACGGAGACAACAAAGGCTCAAAACCTCTTTGAACATCATCATATGTTAGTGCAGGATGCAACTATGCATTAAAACAATATTGTCAAATTTTTTGAAATTTTCTCAAAATCCATGTGTTAACCCCTTCGAAAATATTGAGTTTTTGGTAAATACTTTATATACTGAAGCCTATAATCTTTAGTGTTGTTTTAAAATTTCTAACCACATTCTACATTGGTATTAATGTATTTTAAGTATTTTTCATGGTATATGGGAATCGTTATAATTTGTTTATCAATTAATTTAGTAAAACTTCATAATACTCCCTAAATCGATGAAATAACTACTTTCTTGAAAAACGGAGACAACAAAGGCTCCAAACCTCTTTGAACATCATCATATGTTAGTGAAGGATGCAACTATGCATTAAAACAATATTGTCATATTTTTTGAAATTTTCTCAAAATCCATGTGTTAACCCCTTCGAAAATATTGAGTTTTTGGTAAATTCTTTATATACTGAAGCCTATAATTTTTAGTGTTGTTTTAAAATTTCTAACCACATTCTACATTGTATTAATGTATTTTAAGCTCTTTTTCATGGTATATGGGAATCGTTATAATTTTTTATCAATTAATTAGTAAAACTTTTTAATACCTCCTAAATCGAGGAAATAACTACTATAAAATAACTACTTTCTTGAAAAACGGAGACAACAAAGGCTCCGAACCTCTTTGAACATCATCATATGTTAGTGCAGGATGCAACTATGCATTAAAACAATATTGTCAAATTTTTTGAAATTTTCTCAAAATCCATGTGTTAACCCCTTCGAAAATATTGAGTTTTTGGTAAATACTTTATATACTGAAGCCTATAATCTTTAGTGTTGTTTTAAAATTTCTAACCACATTCTACATTGGTATTAATGTATTTTAAGCTTTTTCATGGTATATGGGAATCGTTATAATTTGTTTATCAATTAATTTAGTAAAACTTCATAATACTCCCTAAATCGATGAAATAACTACTTTCTTGAAAAACGGAGACAACAAAGGCTCCAAACCTCTTTGAACATCATCATATGTTAGTGAAGGATGCAACTATGCATTAAAACAATATTGTCATATTTTTTGAAATTTTCTCAAAATCCATGTGTTAACCCCTTCGAAAATATTGAGTTTTTGGTAAATACTTTATATACTGAAGCCTATAATCTTTAGTGTTGTTTTAAAATTTCTAACCACATTCTACATTGGTATTAATGTATTTTAAGCTTTTTCATGGTATATGGGAATCGTTATAATTTGTTTATCAATTAATTTAGTAAAACTTCATAATACTCCCTAAATCGATGAAATAACTACTTTCTTGAAAAACGGAGACAACAAAGGCTCCAAACCTCTTTGAACATCATCATATGTTAGTGAAGGATGCAACTATGCATTAAAACAATATTGTCATATTTTTTGAAATTTTCTCAAAATCCATGTGTTAACCCCTTCGAAAATATTGAGTTTTTGGTAAATACTTTATATACTGAAGCCTATAATCTTTAGTGTTGTTTTAAAATTTCTAACCACATTCTACATTGTATTAATGTATTTTAAGCTTTTTCATGGTATATGGGAATCGTTATAATTTTTTATCAATTAATTAGTAAAACTTCATAATACTCCTAAATCGATGAAATAACTACTATAAAATAACTACTTTCTTGAAAAACGGAGACAACAAAGGCTCAAAACCTCTTTGAACATCATCATATGTTAGTGCAGGATGCAACTATGCATTAAAACAATATTGTCAAATTTTTTGAAATTTTCTCAAAATCCATGTGTTAACCCCTTCGAAAATATTGAGTTTTTGGTAAATACTTTATATACTGAAGCCTATAATCTTTAGTGTTGTTTTAAAATTTCTAACCACATTCTACATTGGTATTAATGTATTTTAAGTATTTTTCATGGTATATGGGAATCGTTATAATTTGTTTATCAATTAATTTAGTAAAACTTCATAATACTCCCTAAATCGATGAAATAACTACTTTCTTGAAAAACGGAGACAACAAAGGCTCCAAACCTCTTTGAACATCATCATATGTTAGTGAAGGATGCAACTATGCATTAAAACAATATTGTCATTTTTTGAAATTTTCTCAAAATCCATGTGTTAACCCCTTCGAAAATATTGAGTTTTTGGTAAATTCTTTATATACTGAAGCCTATAATCTTTAGTGTTGTTTTAAAATTTCTAACCACATTCTACATGGTATTAATGTATTTTAAGCTCTTTTTCATGGTATATGGGAATCGTTATAATTTTTTATCAATTAATTAGTAAAACTTCATAATACTCCTAAATCGATGAAATAACTACTATAAAATAACTACTTTCTTGAAAAACGGAGACAACAAAGGCTCCAAACCTCTTTGAACATCATCATATGTTAGTGCAGGATGCAACTATGCATTAAAACAATATTGTCAAATTTTTTGAAATTTTCTCAAAATCCATGTGTTAACCCCTTCGAAAATATTGAGTTTTTGGTAAATACTTTATATACTGAAGCCTATAATCTTTAGTGTTGTTTTAAAATTTCTAACCACATTCTACATTGGTATTAATGTATTTTAAGCTTTTTCATGGTATATGGGAATCGTTATAATTTGTTTATCAATTAATTTAGTAAAACTTCATAATACTCCCTAAATCGATGAAATAACTACTTTCTTGAAAAACGGAGACAACAAAGGCTCCAAACCTCTTTGAACATCATCATATGTTAGTGAAGGATGCAACTATGCATTAAAACAATATTGTCAAATTTTTTGAAATTTTCTCAAAATCCATGTGTTAACCCCTTCGAAAATATTGAGTTTTTGGTAAATACTTTATATACTGAAGCCTATAATCTTTAGTGTTGTTTTAAAATTTCTAACCACATTCTACATTGGTATTAATGTATTTTAAGCTTTTTTCATGGTATATGGGAATCGTTATAATTTGTTTATCAATTAATTTAGTAAAACTTCATAATACTCCCTAAATCGATGAAATAACTACTTTCTTGAAAAACGGAGACAACAAAGGCTCCAAACCTCTTTGAACATCATCATATGTTAGTGAAGGATGCAACTATGCATTAAAACAATATTGTCATATTTTTGAAATTTTCTCAAAATCCATGTGTTAACCCCTTCGAAAATATTGAGTTTTTGGTAAATTCTTTATATACTGAAGCCTATAATCTTTAGTGTTGTTTTAAAATTTCTAACCACATTCTACATTGTATTAATGTATTTTAAGCTCTTTTTCATGGTATATGGGAATCATTATAATTTTTTATCAATTAATTAGTAAAACTTCATAATACTCCTAAATCGATGAAATAACTACTATAAATAACTACTTTCTTGAAAAACGGAGACAACAAAGGCTCCAAACCTCTTTGAACATCATCATATGTTAGTGCAGGATGCAACTATGCATTAAAACAATATTGTCAATTTTTTGAAATTTTCTCAAAATCCATGTGTTAACCCCTTCGAAAATATTGAGTTTTTGGTAAATACTTTATATACTGAAGCCTATAATCTTTAGTGTTGTTTTAAAATTTCTAACCACATTCTACATTGGTATTAATGTATTTTAAGTATTTTTCATGGTATATGGGAATCGTTATAATTTGTTTATCAATTAATTTAGTAAAACTTCATAATACTCCCTAAATCGATGAAATAACTACTTTCTTGAAAAACGGAGACAACAAAGGCTCCAAACCTCTTTGAACATCATCATATGTTAGTGAAGGATGCAACTATGCATTAAAACAATATTGTCATATTTTTTGAAATTTTCTCAAAATCCATGTGTTAACCCCTTCGAAAATATTGAGTTTTTGGTAAATACTTTATATACTGAAGCCTATAATCTTTAGTGTTGTTTTAAAATTTCTAACCACATTCTACATTGTATTAATGTATTTTAAGCTTTTTCATGGTATATGGGAATCGTTATAATTTTTTATCAATTAATTAGTAAAACTTCATAATACCTAAATCGATGAAATAACTACTATAAAATAACTACTTTCTTGAAAAACGGAGACAACAAAGGCTCCAAACCTCTTTGAACATCATCATATGTTAGTGCAGGATGCAACTATGCATTAAAACAATATTGTCAAATTTTTTGAAATTTTCTCAAAATCCATGTGTTAACCCCTTCGAAAATATTGAGTTTTTGGTAAATACTTTATATACTGAAGCCTATAATCTTTAGTGTTGTTTTAAAATTTCTAACCACATTCTACATTGGTATTAATGTATTTTAAGCTTTTTTCATGGTATATGGGAATCGTTATAATTTGTTTATCAATTAATTTAGTAAAACTTCATAATACTCCCTAAATCGATGAAATAACTACTTTCTTGAAAAACGGAGACAACAAAGGCTCCAAACCTCTTTGAACATCATCATATGTTAGTGAAGGATGCAACTATGCATTAAAACAATATTGTCATATTTTTTGAAATTTTCTCAAAATCCATGTGTTAACCCCTTCGAAAATATTGAGTTTTTGGTAAATTCTTTATATACTGAAGCCTATAATTTTAGTGTTGTTTTAAAATTTCTAACCACATTCTACATTGTATTAATGTATTTTAAGCTCTTTTTCATGGTATATGGGAATCGTTATAATTTTTTATCAATTAATTAGTAAAACTTCATAATACTCCTAAATCGATGAAATAACTACTATAAAATAACTACTTTCTTGAAAAACGGAGACAACAAAGGCTCCAAACCTCTTTGAACATCATCATATGTTAGTGCAGGATGCAACTATGCATTAAAATAATATTGTCAAATTTTTTGAAATTTTCTCAAAATCCATGTGTTAACCCCTTCGAAAATATTGAGTTTTTGGTAAATACTTTATATACTGAAGCCTATAATCTTTAGTGTTGTTTTAAACTTCTAACCACATTCTACATTGGTATTAATGTATTTTAAGCTTTTTCATGGTATATGGGAATCGTTATAATTTGTTTATCAATTAATTTAGTAAAACTTCATAATACTCCCTAAATCGATGAAATAACTACTTTCTTGAAAAACGGAGACAACAAAGGCTCCAAACCTCTTTGAACATCATCATATGTTAGTGAAGGATGCAACTATGCATTAAAACAATATTGTCATATTTTTTGAAATTTTCTCAAAATCCATGTGTTAACCCCTTCGAAAATATTGAGTTTTTGGTAAATTCTTTATATACTGAAGCCTATAATCTTTAGTGTTGTTTTAAAATTTCTAACCACATTCTACATTGTATTAATGTATTTTAAGCTCTTTTTCATGGTATATGGGAATCGTTATAATTTTTTATCAATTAATTAGTAAAACTTCATAATACCTCCTAAATCGATGAAATAACTACTATAAATAACTACTTTCTTGAAAAACGGAGACAACAAAGGCTCCAAACCTCTTTGAACATCATCATATGTTAGTGCAGGATGCAACTATGCATTAAAATAATATTGTCAAATTTTTTGAAATTTTCTCAAAATCCATGTGTTAACCCCTTCGAAAATATTGAGTTTTTGGTAAATACTTTATATACTGAAGCCTATAATCTTTAGTGTTGTTTTAAACTTCTAACCACATTCTACATTGGTATTAATGTATTTTAAGCTTTTTCATGGTATATGGGAATCGTTATAATTTGTTTATCAATTAATTTAGTAAAACTTCATAATACTCCCTAAATCGATGAAATAACTACTTTCTTGAAAAACGGAGACAACAAAGGCTCCAAACCTCTTTGAACATCATCATATGTTAGTGAAGGATGCAACTATGCATTAAAACAATATTGTCATATTTTTTGAAATTTTCTCAAAATCCATGTGTTAACCCCTTCGAAAATATTGAGTTTTTTGTAAATTCTTTATATACTGAAGCCTATAATTTTAGTGTTGTTTTAAAATTTCTAACCACATTCTACATTGGTATTAATGTATTTTAAGCTTTTTTCATGGTATATGGGAATCGTTATAATTTTTTATCAATTAATTAGTAAAACTTCATAATACTCCTAAATCGATGAAATAACTACTTTCTTGAAAAACGGAGACAACAAAGGCTCCAAACCTCTTTGAACATCATCATATGTTAGTGCAGGATGCAACTATGCATTAAAACAATATTGTCAAATTTTTTGAAATTTTCTCAAAATCCATGTGTTAACCCCTTCGAAAATATTGAGTTTTTGGTAAATACTTTATATACTGAAGCCTATAATCTTTAGTGTTGTTTTAAAATTTCTAACCACATTCTACATTGGTATTAATGTATTTTAAGTATTTTTCATGGTATATGGGAATCGTTATAATTGTTTATCAATTAATTTAGTAAAACTTCATAATACTCCCTAAATCGATGAAATAACTACTTTCTTGAAAAACGGAGACAACAAAGGCTCCAAACCTCTTTGAACATCATCATATGTTAGTGCAGGATGCAACTATGCATTAAAACAATATTGTCATATTTTTTGAAATTTTCTCAAAATCCATGTGTTAACCCCTTCGAAAATATTGAGTTTTTGGTAAATACTTTATATACTGAAGCCTATAATCTTTAGTGTTGTTTTAAAATTTCTAACCACATTCTACATTGGTATTAATGTATTTTAAGTATTTTTCATGGTATATGGGAATCGTTATAATTTGTTTATCAATTAATTTAGTAAAACTTCATAATACTCCCTAAATCGATGAAATAACTACTTTCTTGAAAAACGGAGACAACAAAGGCTCCAAACCTCTTTGAACATCATCATATGTTAGTGCAGGATGCAACTATGCATTAAAACAATATTGTCAAATTTTTTGAAATTTTCTCAAAATCCATGTGTTAACCCCTTCGAAAATATTGAGTTTTTGGTAAATACTTTATATACTGAAGCCTATAATCTTTAGTGTTGTTTTAAAATTTCTAACCACATTCTACATTGGTATTAATGTATTTTAAGTATTTTTCATGGTATATGGGAATCGTTATAATTTGTTTATCAATTAATTTAGTAAAACTTCATAATACTCCCTAAATCGATGAAATAACTACTTTCTTGAAAAACGGAGACAACAAAGGCTCCAAACCTCTTTGAACATCATCATATGTTAGTGCAGGATGCAACTATGCATTAAAACAATATTGTCAAATTTTTTGAAATTTTCTCAAAATCCATGTGTTAACCCCTTCGAAAATATTGAGTTTTTGGTAAATACTTTATATACTGAAGCCTATAATCTTTAGTGTTGTTTTAAAATTTCTAACCACATTCTACATTGGTATTAATGTATTTTAAGCTTTTTTCATGGTATATGGGAATCGTTATAATTTGTTTATCAATTAATTTAGTAAAACTTCATAATACTCCCTAAATCGATGAAATAACTACTTTCTTGAAAAACGGAGACAACAAAGGCTCCAAACCTCTTTGAACATCATCATATGTTAGTGAAGGATGCAACTATGCATTAAAACAATATTGTCATATTTTTTGAAATTTTCTCAAAATCCATGTGTTAACCCCTTCGAAAATATTGAGTTTTTGGTAAATACTTTATATACTGAAGCCTATAATCTTTAGTGTTGTTTTAAAATTTCTAACCACATTCTACATTGGTATTAATGTATTTTAAGCCTTTTTCATGGTATATGGGAATCGTTATAATTTTTTATCAATTAATTTAGTAAAACTTCATAATACTCCTAAATCGATGAAATAACTACTTTCTTGAAAAACGGAGACAACAAAGGCTCCAAACCTCTTTGAACATCATCATATGTTAGTGCAGGATGCAACTATGCATTAAAACAATATTGTCAAATTTTTTGAAATTTTCTCAAAATTCATGTGTTAACCCCTTCGAAAATATTGAGTTTTTGGTAAATACTTTATATACTGAAGCCTATAATCTTTAGTGTTGTTTTAAAATTTCTAACCACATTCTACATTGGTATTAATGTATTTTAAGTATTTTTCATGGTATATGGGAATCGTTATAATTTGTTTATCAATTAATTTAGTAAAACTTCATAATACTCCCTAAATCGATGAAATAACTACTTTCTTGAAAAACGGAGACAACAAAGGCTCCAAACCTCTTTGAACATCATCACATGTTAGTGCAGGATGCAACTATGCATTAAAATAATATTGTCAATTTTTTGAAATTTTCTCAAAATCCATGTGTTAACCCCTTCGAAAATATTGAGTTTTTGGTAAATACTTTATATACTGAAGCCTATAATCTTTAGTGTTGTTTTAAAATTTCTAACCACATTCTACATTGGTATTAATGTATTTTAAGCTTTTTCATGGTATATGGAAATCGTTATAATTTTTTATCAATTAATTTAGTAAAACTTCATAATACTCCCTAAATCGATGAAATAACTACTTTCTTGAAAAACGGAGACAACAAAGGCTCCAAACCTCTTTGAACATCATCATATGTTAGTGAAGGATGCAACTATGCATTAAAACAATATTGTCATATTTTTTGAAATTTTCTCAAAATCCATGTGTTAACCCCTTCGAAAATATTGAGTTTTTGGTAAATTATTATATACTGAAGCCTATAATTTTTAGTGTTGTTTTAAAATTTCTAACCACATTCTACATTGTATTAATGTATTTTAAGCTCTTTTCATGGTATATGGGAATCGTTATAATTTTTTATCAATTAATTAGTAAAACTTCATAATACCTCCTAAATCGATGAAATAACTACTATAAAATAACTACTTTCTTGAAAAACGGAGACAACAAAGGCTCCAAACCTCTTTGAACATCATCATATGTTAGTGCAGGATGCAACTATGCATTAAAACAATATTGTCAAATTTTTTGAAATTTTCTCAAAATCCATGTGTTAACCCCTTCGAAAATATTGAGTTTTTGGTAAATACTTTATATACTGAAGCCTATAATCTTTAGTGTTGTTTTAAAATTTCTAACCACATTCTACATTGGTATTAATGTATTTTAAGCTTTTTTCATGGTATATGGGAATCGTTATAATTTGTTTATCAATTAATTTAGTAAAACTTCATAATACTCCCTAAATCGATGAAATAACTACTTTCTTGAAAAACGGAGACAACAAAGGCTCCAAACCTCTTTGAACATCATCATATGTTAGTGAAGGATGCAACTATGCATTAAAACAATATTGTCATATTTTTTGAAATTTTCTCAAAATCCATGTGTTAACCCCTTCGAAAATATTGAGTTTTTGGTAAATTCTTTATATACTGAAGCCTATAATCTTTAGTGTTGTTTTAAAATTTCTAACCACATTCTACATTGTATTAATGTATTTTAAGCTCTTTTTCATGGTATATGTGAATCGTTATAATTTGTTTATCAATTAATTTAGTAAAACTTCATAATACCTCCTAAATCGATGAAATAACTACTATAAAATAACTACTTTCTTGAAAAACGGAGACAACAAAGGCTCCAAACCTCTTTGAACATCATCATATGTTAGTGCAGGATGCAACTATTAAAATAATATTGTCAAATTGTTTGAAAATTTCTCAAAATCCATGTGTTAACCCCTTCGAAAATATTGAGTTTTTGGTAAATACTTTATATACTGAAGCCTATAATCTTTAGTGTTGTTTTAAATTTCTAACCACATTATACATTGGTATTAATGTATTTTAAGCTTTTTCATGGTATATGAGAATCGTTATAATTTGTTTATCAATTAATTTAGTAAAACTTCATAATACTCCCTAAATCGATGAAATAACTACTTTCTTGAAAAACGGAGACAACAAAGGCTCAAAACCTCTTTGAACATCATCATATGTTAGTGCAGGATGCAACTATGCATTAAAACAATATTGTCAAATTTTTTGAAATTTTCTCAAAATCCATGTGTTAACCCCTTCGAAAATATTGAGTTTTTGGTAAATACTTTATATACTGAAGCCTATAATCTTTAGTGTTGTTTTAAAATTTCTAACCACATTCTACATTGGTATTAATGTATTTTAAGTATTTTTCATGGTATATGGGAATCGTTATAATTTGTTTATCAATTAATTTAGTAAAACTTCATAATACTCCCTAAATCGATGAAATAACTATTATAAAATAACTACTTTCTTGAAAAACGGAGACAACAAAGGCTCCAAACCTCTTTGAACATCATCACATGTAAGTGCAGGATGCAACTATGCATTAAAATAATATTGTCAATTTTTTGAAATTTTATCAAAATCCATGTGTTAACCCTTTCGAAAATATTGAGTTTTTGGTAAATACTTTATATACTGAAGCCTATAATCTTTAGTGTTGTTTTAAAATTTCTAACCACATTCTACATTGGTATTAATATATTTTAAGCTTTTTTCATGGTATATGGGAATCGTTATAATTTTTTTATCAATTAATTTAGTAAAACTTCATAATACTCCCTAAATAGATGAAATAACTACTTTCTTGAAAAACGGAGACAACAAAGGCTTCAAACCTCTTTGAACATCATCATATGTTAGTGAAGGATGCAACTATGCATTAAAACAATATTGTCATATTTTTTGAAATTTTCTCAAAATCCATGTGTTAATAACCCCTTCGAAAATATTGAGTTTTGGTAAATTCTTTATATACTGAAGCCTATAATTTTAGTGTTGTTTTAAAATTTCTAACCACATTCTACATTGTATTAATGTATTTTAAGCTTTTTCATGGTATATGGGAATCAATATAATTTTTTATCAATTAATTAGTAAAACTTCTTAATACCTCCTAAATCGATGAAATAACTACTATAAAATAACTACTTTCTTGAAAAACGGAGACAACAAAGGCTCCAAACCTCTTTGAACATCATCATATGTTAGTGCAGGATGCAACTATGCATTAAAACAATATTGTCAAATTTTTTGAAATTTTCTCAAAATCCATGTGTTAACCCCTTCGAAAATATTGAGTTTTTGGTAAATACTTTATATACTGAAGCCTATAATCTTTAGTGTTGTTTTAAATTTCTAACCACATTCTACATTGGTATTAATGTATTTTAAGCTTTTTTCATGGTATATGGGAATCGTTATAATTTGTTTATCAATTAATTTAGTAAAACTTCATAATACTCCCTAAATCGATGAAATAACTACTTTCTTGAAAAACGGAGACAACAAAGGCTCCAAACCTCTTTGAACATCATCATATGTTAGTGAAGGATGCAACTATGCATTAAAACAATATTGTCATATTTTTTGAAATTTTCTCAAAATCCATGTGTTAACCCCTTCGAAAATATTGAGTTTTTGGTAAATTCTTTATATACTGAAGCCTATAATCTTTAGTGTTGTTTTAAAATTTCTAACCACATTCTACATTGTATTAATGTATTTTAAGCTCTTTTCATGGTATATGGGAATCGTTATAATTTTTTATCAATTAATTAGTAAAACTTCATAATACCTCCTAAATCGATGAAATAACTACTATATAAATAACTACTTTCTTGAAAAACGGAGACAACAAAGGCTCCAAACCTCTTTGAACATCATCATATGTTAGTGCAGGATGCAACTATGCATTAAAACAATATTGTCAAATTTTTTGAAATTTTCTCAAAATCCATGTGTTAACCCCTTCGAAAATATTGAGTTTTTGGTAAATACTTTATATACTGAAGCCTATAATCTTTAGTGTTGTTTTAAATTTCTAACTACATTATACATTGGTATTAATGTATTTTAAGTATTTTTCATGGTATATGGGAATCGTTATAATTTGTTTATCAATTAATTTAGTAAAACTTCATAATACTCCCTAAATCGATGAAATAACTACTTTCTTGAAAAACGGAGACAACAAAGGCTCAAAACCTCTTTGAACATCATCATATGTTAGTGCAGGATGCAACTATGCATTAAAACAATATTGTCAAATTTTTTGAAATTTTTTCAAAATCCATGTGTTAACCCCTTCGAAAATATTGAGTTTTTGGTAAATACTTTATATACTGAAGCCTATAATCTTTAGTGTTGTTTTAAAATTTCTAACCACATTCTACATTGGTATTAATGTATTTTAAGTATTTTTTTCATGGTATATGGGAATCGTTATAATTGTTTATCAATTAATTTAGTAAAACTTCATAATACTCCCTAAATCGAAATAACTACTATAAAATAACTACTTCTTGAAAAACGGAGACAACAAAGGCTCCAAACCTCTTTGAACATCATCATATGTTAGTGCAGGATGCAACTATGCATTAAAACAATATTGTCAAATTTTTTGAAATTTTCTCAAAATCCATGTGTTAACCCTTCGAAAATATTGAGTTTTTGGTAAATACTTTATATACTGAAGCCTATAATCTTTAGTGTTGTTTTAAAATTTCTAACCACATTCTACATTGGTATTAATGTATTTTAAGCTTTTTTCATGGTATATGGGAATCGTTATAATTTGTTATCAATTAATTTAGTAAAACTTCATAATACTCCCTAAATCGATGAAATAACTACTTTCTTGAAAAACGGAGACAACAAAGGCTCCAAACCTCTTTGAACATCATCATATGTTAGTGAAGGATGCAACTATGCATTAAAACAATATTGTCATATTTTTTGAAATTTTCTCAAAATCCATGTGTTAACCCCTTCGAAAATATTGAGTTTTTGGTAAATTATTTATATACTGAAGCCTATAATTTTTAGTGTTGTTTTAAAATTTCTAACCACATTCTACATTGTATTAATGTATTTTAAGCTCTTTTTCATGGTATATGGGAATCATTATAATTTTTATCAATTAATTAGTAAAACTTCTTAATACCTCCTAAATCGATGATGAAATAACTACTATAAAATAACTACTTTCTTGAAAAACGGAGACAACAAAGGCTCCAAACCTCTTTGAACATCATCATATGTTAGTGCAGGATGCAACTATGCATTAAAATAATATTGTCAATTTTTTTGAAATTTTCTCAAAATCCATGTGTTAACCCCTTCGAAAATATTGAGTTTTTGGTAAATACTTTATATACTGAAGCCTATAATCTTTAGTGTTGTTTTAAATTTCTAACCACATTCTACATTGGTATTAATGTATTTTAAGCTTTTTTCATGGTATATGGGAATCGTTATAATTTGTTTATCAATTAATTTAGTAAACTTCATAATACTCCCTAAATCGATGAAATAACTACTTTCTTGAAAAACGGAGACAACAAAGGCTCCAAACCTCTTTGAACATCATCATATGTTAGTGAAGGATGCAACTATGCATTAAAACAATATTGTCATATTTTTGAAATTTTCTCAAAATCCATGTGTTAACCCCTTCGAAAATATTGAGTTTTTGGTAAATTCTTTATATACTGAAGCCTATAATTTTAGTGTTGTTTTAAAATTTCTAACCACATTCTACATTGTATTAATGTATTTTAAGCTTTTTCATGGTATATGGGAATCATTATAATTTTTTATCAATTAATTAGTAAAACTTTTTAATACCTCCTAAATCGATGAAATAACTACTATAAAATAACTACTTTCTTGAAAAACGGAGACAACAAAGGCTCCAAACCTCTTTGAAACATCATATGTTAGTGCAGGATGCAACTATGCATTAAAATAATATTGTCAATTTTTTGAAATTTTATCAAAATCCATGTGTTAACCCCTTCGAAAATATTGAGTTTTTGGTAAATACTTTATATACTGAAGCCTATAATCTTTAGTGTTGTTTTAAACTTCTAACCACATTCTACATTGGTATTAATGTATTTTAAGTATTTTCATGGTATATGGAATCGTTATAATTGTTTATCAATTAATTTAGTAAAACTTCATAATACTCCCTAAATCGATGAAATAACTACTTTCTTAAAAAACGGAGACAACAAAGGCTCAAACCTCTTTGAACATCATCATATGTTAGTGCAGGATGCAACTATGCATTAAACAATATTGTCACAAAATTTTTTGAAATTTTTTCAAAATCCATGTGTTAACCCCTTCGAAAATATGAGTTTTTGGTAAAAAGTTTTGGTAAATACTTTATATACTGAAGCCTATAATCTTTAGTGTTGTTTTAAAATTTTTAACCACATTCTACATTGGTATTAATGTATTTAAGTATTTTCATGGTATGGGAATCGTTATAATTTGTTTATCATTAATTTAGTAAATCTTCATAATATTCCCTAATCAATGATGAAATAAATACTATTATAAAATAATTACTTTCTTGAAAAACGGAGACAACAAAGGCTCCAAACCTCTTTGAACATCATCATATGTTAGTGCAGGATGCAACTATGCATTAAAATAATATTGTCAAATTTTTTGAAATTTCTCAAAATCCATGTGTAACCCCTTCGAAAATTTGAGTTTTTGGTAAATACTTTATATACTGAAGCCTATAATCTTTAGTGTTGTTTTAAAATTTCTAACCACATTCTACATTGGTATTAATGTATTTTAAGCTTTTTCATGGTATATGGAATCGTTATAATTTTTTTATCAATTAATTTAGTAAAACTTCATAATACTCCCTAAATCGATGTGAAATAACTACTTTCTTGAAAAACGGAGACAACAAAGGCTCCAAACCTCTTTGAACATCATCATATGTTAGTGAAGGATGCAACTATGCATTAAAACAATATTGTCATATTTTTTGAAATTTTCTCAAAATCCATGTGTTAACCCCTTCGAAAATATTGAGTTTTTGGTAAATTACTTTATAACTGAAGCCTATAATTTTAGTGTTGTTTTAAAATTTCTAACCACATTCTACATTGTATTAATGTATTTTAAGCTTTTTTCATGGTATATGGGAATCAATATAATTTTTATCAATTAATTTAGTAAAACTTCATAATACTCCTAAATCGATGTGAATAACT
>NW_026014434.1:0-21759 GCF_020379485.1 Brassica napus | reverse complement strand
TATTTATTAAGTTTATTTTGTAATAGTATTCTATCTATATTCTATTTTATAACTATTATAAATGTTATTTTAATTTTTTTTAAAAATTTTTATGTTTTAAAATTTGAATTTTATTTAAAAAAAAATAAATTTAAAATATTTTATGATATACAAAAGTTTAAAAGATTAAAACGATAAACAAAATAATAATTAAGAATCATAAATATGATGTGTAATTAATTATAATGACCAAAATGTAAATAAAAAAATGAAACTTAAAATTTGGAGTTTTGAGTAGTGAAATTTTAAATATGTTGTTTCACTCTTTAAAGCTCTAAATTTGAAATTTTGAAGTTTTTTTTAGAGCAAAAACTCTATATATATTTAAAATTATATAATTTTTTTTGGAGATGCTTTAACTCCTTAAAACCAACTGTAAGCAAATAACGAAAGTGGTTTTAAGAATCAATAATAGCAATAAAACGTCGATTATAATTTCAATAGTTAAAATGTAATGAAGACAGTCTAATTTCTATGACATGTTTTTTGAAATAGAGTAATTAACTTCAACAATGACTACTTGATTGTTATTAGGGAAAAAAATAAACACATATAGTTTTAAATAGAACGAAAGATGGTGTGCACATGCATGTGTATAAAAGTAGAAAGTGTGTTATGTTTTTTTGAAAATTTGCATTCTTAGGGTACGTAGGGCTGCTTTGAACCGAGCTTTGCCGTTAAGAAAACTACCACCATGCTCTCTCTATAAAGTATTTATTTGAGATGTCTTGTTTAGTATCCAAACTTATTATACTAGTACTTTTTCGCAAATCAAGTCATAAATCATAATACCTAATAACATAGAGGTTACACTATACCAAAACTTAGAATGTTAAAAATGTGTGTTTCATGGACCGTATAACGTAAGTTTTTTTTTTGGTAAAAGACCGTATAACGTAAGTTAAAAGTTAAAACGTATATATGGACGGTAGAGCTGGGTTGCGGGTCAAACCCGCCCCGCTGACCCGCCAACCCGCGGGTAAACTGATTTTTTTAACTCAAAAAATTTGACCCGCGTGACCCGCAAGAAGAAAATATGAAATCCGTATCCGCCCCGCTTAAACCCGCGGGTGATCCGCTAGACCCGCGGATAATATTAATAATATTAAAAATTATTAATTTAAATATTTTTTATTAAAAATAAGAATAAAATTTAATATTTAAATATTTTTTTTATTAAAAATAACAATAAAATTTAATATTTTAAATAATTTTTATTAAAAATAATAAATATTAATCTATTTATAATTAAAATTAAATTATTTTTTAAAAATTTTCCATTTAAAAATAATATTTTTTAAAAAAAATCTTTTTTTTTAGTTTTTGCGGGTTGGCGGATACCCGCACTGAATTTTGGCTAATCCGCACCCGCCCCGCATAAAAGTCACTCAACCCGCATCCGCACCCGCGAACCAAATTTTTCAAATCACTCAACCCACACCCGCCCCGCAGCAGGTCAAATGGGGCGGGACCCGCGGATAATGATTCATATTCCCAGCACTAATGGACGGGTATTCAAAATATAGTAGATAATTTTCAAGAACGTGCTAGCAGCTAGACTGAAGTTATTTTCAGCATGAAATGTAAACAGCATTTCAAGAACTAAAGCATATATATACGTGCACAAAACTTAAAGTTCTACAAGGAGCTTCATTTATCATATAAATACATTATATCGTTATCAAAAAGGAACAAACCGTGACCGTCAATTCCCAAAAGTATGTAATGTAACGCATTATAGTATGGTTGAAAGTACATTACCATAGTATGTAATGTAACGCATTCCGCTTAGTTGGTTGTGGCTCCACTTTGTATTCGGATTTCTCCCAACATACATGTATCTGCTCGATTTCTCACTCTCATTCAAGTGTTTTAAGTCTCCATCGTTTACTTCTCCTCGTCGCTACCACACTGAACGAATGAAGCATCAATTGCATTTGCTTCCATGTTTTTTACCTTTTTGTCATGGAACCAGTTTCAAAGGTCTATCAATTAGCTGATCACTATTAGTACTCCTCAATCTTCATCTCTTGAAATGAAATTTACATTTTTAGAAATAAAAAAAGAAACTATGGATAGAGGAAAAATGATCGAGAGATAAGTTTTGATACGGAGGTTTTGTTTGCACATTCTTTCAAACAATCCAGACTATAATTAGTTTGTTGTTGTTGCCGTCATTTTTCACTATGAAAAGCTGTTATCCAAACCAAAGCAAAACTCGTTTTATCCGCACACGAAAAGATATGTTATCATCGGTAGATTAGATGAATATTATGATATTATCCACAGCTGAGTTGATGTTACAGTGTATATAACTAAAAGTAAATGTCAAATAAATCAGAAGAATTATTATGTTTTTGGATTGAGTCTGCGACTTTTACAAGTATATATTGGAAACGAATATTCGGTATATATAAAGGCAAATGCGTAAATAATCAAGAATGAAAAAGACGCTCTCCGGCTTACTTTGAGCTATGTCTAATCCCATAATTACACGTATCCAGATACTGTCGCTCTCCTGACTCGAACCTTTCTCACATTTGTCTTCCTCTTTGTCTGGAACCATGGAAAAGCTAAAGACAAGAGTACCCTCGTGCATGCCCCAAGGCTCAAGAAATCTGTCCATAAATATGAGACTCCTACAATGCAACTCTTCCCTTTTCCCCTTCTACTCTTCCTTTCATATAGCATTTTGAAAAAACTATTTTGTTTCGTTTTAAATTTGGTTTTATTATGTCTTCAATTTTACCAGGTTTCTTATCTCAACAGATAGTTGCCAATCATTTACAGACATTGGAAACTAGATTCACTCCCTGGGACGACGCGTCAGATATATTCTCCATCTTTAATTCACCGGTCTGTCCCGTGGAAGTGATCCTGCTGTTGAGAAAACAAACTCATGTCAAGTTCTAAACAAAAGCGACCCCTGTCCTGGTATGGAAGACAGACCTTCTAACCTGACCGGTTTGAACGTTTTCTTCCCTAAAAAGGATGAGCGGCAAAAGAAACGGAAAAAATCAAATCCGGAATCTGCTAGGCGGTCAAGGATGAAGAAACAAAAATATCTAGACGACTTGAGAAGCCAGCTTAACCAGCTCAATACCGAGAACCGAGAACTAGAAAACCAGCTCCGGTACGTTATGCACCATTGTCAAGGCGCGAATATGGAAAATGATCGTCTACGAGTGGAAAACCAAATTCTACATGAGAAGCTGATGAGCTTAAGACAAGCTTTGGTGCTGCGACAAATCCAGCAGAGCTCAACGTGTGCCACTTGGTCGTGCGTTAACAGTACTGTTGTAACGGTCCATCAGAATCCGTCAATGCTGAGAGATCACGTAATTTGAGATTTACGAGGATAAACTATACTATTCGTTGTCGACACAAAGGAAATATGTACGAAATACTATTAGTATTTTATGTTTAGTTTGTAACTAAGTTTCCAGAATCAATGGATAGGGTATTTACTACTAATTAGGTAAAAACGATTAGTATTTTACATGTTGTAAATACGTTTCAAGTAAGGCATAGGATATTTACTATTTGTTAGGTTATATGGGAGTCTTTCTCTTCTTATTAACTTTTTTTTAAACTGGTTATGATATTATATGGATTATGGAGTATACGATATTCTAGGTCGCTGAAAACAACATAAATGCTACATAGCCGCTAATGTCGATAATATATTAATTGGTGGGAACTGAGATTTATATATGTACATGACAAAATTATAACCCTAACGATTCACGTTCGCTTGAATATGATTTAATGTATATGAATTTAACAGGTGGATTGTTTCAAAATATTAAGACATTCAAGATAGGAATTTTCTGGTGACCTCATAATCATATGTCCACCAGTCATGACTTAATTAAGTGCACTTTAGACCTTTATTTCTCTTTTTTTTTTTTTGACAAATCTAATCGATCAATTGTGGAAAAGAGAGAGTAATGACAAATTTGAAGAGGGGGGGGGGGGGGGGGGGGGGGGGGGGGGGGTCCAAGAGTTCCAAATCTCCAAAATTCGATCAAAAAGAAAGCAAAAGCTAACTTTTTACAAGAAATCTAATCTCGCTTTTCCTTTTCCTTTTCAAATGCTTTTGCTTTCCTCCCCCAAAGCATTTGATATTTTGATGAATCTATACTATGATAACTTACTACGTAATTAAGTACGTTAATACATAGTCGAATTCGCATAAAACCTATCAAATTGTGGAAAACTAAACGACTGGTCGTCCACCTGATTATATAGTATCAAACCGAAATTATAATGTTTTGTTTGTAAAAAAAAAACAAGAGAATTAATTATAAGCTATTTTAAAACTAAAATATAAACTAAAAACATGGCTGAAATGTGACCTTGTATATATATGGTCCAAGTTACTCTACTCTTTCAACTGTTTCTAATAAACAAGAACATTCAACAGCTTAAAAGTAACTTTAATTTGTTCATGATAAGATGCTTTTGAAAATGTTTCCAGAAACGTTTTTTTTTTTTTTGTTGCATATTTACACATGACAAGCACATTTCACATTCCAAACTCAGTGCCGTGTATTCTAGCGTAAACAGTTTATAAATACTAGAGAGCAAGTCAGCGTGAGTAATAAGACCCATCACAACTATAAGCTAATAAGACCCATAAAATCAGGCCCATTGATATACAATTGAAATTATTAAAAGCCTATAAAAGCCCAATGAAACCCTAGCTTGCTCTGTCGGGTATATAAAGAGCCACTAAACACCATCTCCAGCATCAACCTCTATAGCAGAAACAAAAAGAGGGTCTTTGTTATTCTTATGTTCTATTATTTTCTCTCTTTCAGAATTAAAATATGTTTTTTTTTCAATTCATGATGTTCGTTGCCGATTTTATTGACTTTTTTTTAAAAAAAAGTTTGTGCTGTGATTTTATTTGTTTCAAAATCGATTGGAGAAGAGAGCAGTGATTATAAACCACAAGAATCAAAAAAATCTGATTTGCTCAATTTCTGGGCATGATAGACTTATTATACACCCATAGAATATGAGCTCTCTTCTCAAACGTCTTTTTTTTTCGAAAAACAATTTCCAAATATTTACTAAGCTAATTTTTTTGTATTCAATGTACCTCTATCATACTTGTATGTGAAATTTTATATTCTAATTGTAAAGAACAGTTTGACAAAGGTAACTTCCATCAAAGATGTCTCTTTGATATGATATTAAGAGTGGACAATGCTTTATGGTTTTGAGCCTTTTTGCCCGTAATGTAAAATTTTATACGAACTGTAGTTTTAAATCATATGACTTGCCACGGGACTTTAATCCAAGAATAATTTTGGGCTTGAACAAAGAAATCAATAATCATATTTGGGCTTTATATTTGGAGACGGACATGAACCTAAACTGAAGTTGATCTTTTTGCTGGTCCACTAGCATAAACTAAAAATATGCTTGCATCCATGATTATCATAACTTACAAATTGTGTTTTAACTTGTACTATAATCACATAAAAGCAAAGAATACTCACGTTATTTTTAAGTCTTTTTCGTATAAAAAGCTTTGATCATTTTGTTTGAGTTTGAATCTATATTTTGTTTCTACTAAATTGGGGTCGAATATTTTGCTGGTCCACGCCTAAACTTTTTTATCTTTCTTACCTATCGTTGGAAAAATGCTTGCATGCGCTATTACAAGCCTAACCAATGTCTGTTGACAATAAAAATCCAATTATCTCAAAAGTTTTACCAGTAACCATATGTTTCGTCGGTTCCTCACGTCTCCAGTTAGACGCACAAGCGGTATCAAAAACCAACACAATGTTATGTTTGACAATAAACACTAGGAAGCTCTCCGCTAGTGAAATTTTCTAAGCTTTGGAAAAGAAAGAAAAGCGTTCACACACGTATTTTGTCGGATCTGAGATCTTTGGTAACCAAAGTTTTGTATGTATGCATGCTTTTCCTTGGTGGAGTTTTGTTTCTCGATTCTAATCTTATAATTATTACTGGTTTTGAAAAGCATCATACCAGATATTAGATATATCTCCTCTCTGTTATGTATTTTTCCCTCCGTAGAAGGTAATAGAAAAGTTCCACAAGATTGTAAGTTGTAACACATTCTCAACTATTTGATTCTTAATTTAATATATTTAAACTTTTTCAACAAGTTTTAAATATATTTAATAAATTAGCCTGCATTTGTTTCATTTTAAAATCTGATAGACAAATCAAGAAGAGGCATGTCTAAGGTTAGAGGCAACTCTAGTTACTCTACAAGTCAAGAAGAGGCCTGTGCACTGCTCCCTCTCTGCTTGATCTGATTAAATGTATTAGGCCCAATGATAAAGTCCATATGTTAATTGAAATGTATAGGCACTATAAGAATGGTCCAGGTTACATTAGGCATATAGGTTTCTCTCTTGACTTAGCCAAAACACGGGCTAATCTTATGATATATATTAGAGTAGCCTAAATGAATCATTTTTACATTTGCATACAATCCACAGTAGGTTACAAAATGGAACTGTTTGTCCAAAATGACAAACAAACAAACAAAAAACACAGCCTAGGTTTTATGAATATGGAAAACGAGGGGGGGAGACACACAATGGTGTAAAGACATAAACATAAGTTGACCATGCTGTTTGTTAACATGGTGGTATCTAATGCAGGTGGGAATATTTTTCTTTATTTCATCAAAGTATTTATTTGGTTTATCATTGGCTTTGATATAGTCATATGACCTACCCAATTGGTTTATCGTTCCTTCTCTTCTCTCGTGAAACATGTAAATTTTATAATTCCAAATAAGATGTCACAAAATATGTATTAAAAAGCCAAATATTTTATTTTTCTTTTAATAGCATGCAGAATAATTTTGAACCGAAACTACAATAATCCTCAAAAATTTATTACCAAATATTTTATTTAGGATATTTACCGTGACTGATTATGTCTAAAATAATTGGAATCATAGTAAAAATATTCAAACCATGGATGAAATCATAGCAGAAAGTTTTTTTTTCATAATTCTAATTCATGAATCTTGCTTATAGTGAACCACATTTCACTTTGACGGAGACTAAGAATCTATAAAACGTTGTTTCACCCGAAAAGGTGAATTACAACCTCAATTAGACAAGAGAGATCAGTTGGAATGAAGATTCACTAAACATTCAAAATACAAAACACATATCAGGTTTTGAGAGTTTTATGGGACCCACGTTTTCAATTTTTGGAACATGAGTAGTGGCTATTAACTAAAACAAAAATGGAAGGAAGAAAGATCACGATGGTTGTCACAAAATGTTGTTGTTTGATGTAGGGATTTGGGGGTGGGTAGGGTCTTATAACCTATACTGTTCACATGCATTCTTAAACCCTATTTCTACTGCATCTCCATGTGCCTCCCTCACGTCTCTACCTCCTCTCTTATTTTTAAACTTTTTTCTTATTTTATAAAACATTTAAATATAAGACAAATATATACATAACTTTTTCCATCTGATATCTATAACCAGATCAAATAAATTTAGAGAAAAATTTCCATATACTACATACAGTTCAAACTTTAGCAGTTTCTTTTTTTTCTTCATATATATTTTTTAAAGAAGTATTATCACGATTATTTATCAAAATATCAGATTATGATTTGTTCAAAAATAATTTACAGTACTTGTTTTGATTAAACTTGAATTCATCAAACAAATTGTTGAGATAATATTATTCTCCCATATTCAGTGTTTTGAAATCCGACCCGGACCCGCGGTTGAACCGGTAAATCCGGTGACCCAGAAAAAATCCGGTTTGGGTTTTGTAAAAAACCCAATATTTAGAAACCCGCAAAAACCCGTAAAAACCCAGTAAAACCCGGAACCCGATGCCGGTTGAACCACGGGTTCAACCAATAAATAATTTTTACTTCTCTTTTTTTAGTTTTAATTATGTTTTCAGATATGTTTTATATTCTAAGTTTCCAACTAAGAAGTTAGGTGCTGACAAAAAAGTTGGTTTTTTCTTTTCAGTTTTATTATCTCTGATTTTTAGATTTTGATGAAAACTTTACTATGCCATATGACATAAAGAAAATGAAATGAACCATGGTAGAGAAAACCAAAATTAGTTGATGTGATTTAGTGTTAGTTTATTTCCGTTATTAACAATTTATTACAATGATCTTTTACTTTTGGTTTATTTGTATTTGAAGTTTAATTTATTATTCACATTAAACATTTAAATATTTATAAATTTTATGTTTTGATTTTTTAGATGTCATAACTCTTACCTTGTTAGAGAAAATTTTAAATAGTCTAAACTATTTTTTGATATTTTGTATGTCAAATGAAAATAAAAATATAAAAACTAAAGTTAAGTATTTTTTAAATGTTTTAAGTATAAAATATATACATATCCAAACTATTATTTTATGTTTTAAAAAAAAATTAGAAAATATTTAAATTTAGTTTTTATATTTTTATTTACATAGCTGATATATTATTATATAATAAAATTAATTCATTTATTAACTTGCGGTTCATCCGTGGTTCACCCGCAGTCGACCCAGTGACCCAGCAACCCGGTAAGTCGTCCGGTTCAGTGTCCGGGTCGGGTTTAAAAACATTGCCCATATTCCCTTTCTTCTAATATAATAATCTATAATATAAAAATCTAACAAATCTATTTTTAATGATATATAATAAAAATATGTTCTGATTTGATTTTTAAAATTAATTTTAAATCTAAAACTATTATGTGATATTAATTATATGATTGCATTTATCAGGTTGATATGATATCTTTTGGTAGTTTCAGGAAACGCAATCAAGACTAAGATGATAAATACCGAAATATATGGCTTCATCATCATCAGTATGATGATTTCACATGCTAGTTTCAATGGGTCGTTTTGCTTTTTATTTTTATCATTATTAGAAGTTGTTATTCAAGGACCCATTTTGGCCGCACCAATCAAATCAGTTTGATATTTATGAAATCTTGAAAAATAATTTGAGAAAATCGCAATGTCTCATTCATTATTATTTTTAAATGTATCTTAGATATTGCTATAAGATAACGTTTCTTGACGTTGAGGGTTTTATTATTTTAGAGAAACAATAACCACTATATAATACCTACCAAAGAATATTCAGTTAAGTTAGTTGATCGTTGGAGTCAAACTTAAATCGAACAACGTCACTTGAAAATCTGGGGGATAAGTTATATAAACCAGCGGCTACCAGCCTACCAGCATTGCCTTGATCTCGTCCACCTGATTTTGTTTGTTAAATTTAACGCAACTAGATTGATTAAATGTTAAGTAATCATATTAACCTATGTCCAAATTAATAGATCACCATTTTAAATCCCATGTTTGAATAACTCGTTGCGCAACCTACTTGTGCTTTTTTTTCTTCTTCAGAAAAACAGTTCAGAAATATATGCTTTTCAATTTCTTAAATTCATATATGCGGGATGAAAATAAGTTCAGTAAAAACCACATATAAAAATATAAATTCCTTCTTTTTGATGAAGACATTAATTCCTTCTTCCAACCAGAGATAAATTTATTTTAAATATATAGTCTTCTTCTGGTCATACACTTTTCCATGGTTACCATCCCAGAATCATCAACTTCGTTGGTTATCGAAATATGCAACAATGTGGCTCAATATATACAAGTCCATGTTTTCTCTCAAAATTGGAATCTGATTGATCTACAGATTTATGCTAAAACGTCATACTTTGTTATATACTTCTATTGATATACATTAGTACATATATACGTCGATCTTTGCTAAAAAAGAAAGTATACGTCGATCATGGCTAGTCGTGAAAAAGGTATACTTGCATTGCATGAAAATGATCCCACCAAATTGACAAGTCGATGTCAATATGACCGGAGAAAAAAATTAAAGGCGGACCAACTTATTCAGGACTACTAGCTAGTATAGGGAGCATAAATGGTTCTCTTTGACTTACCATCTTCAGTATAAATATATGTATTTTAGATGTATATATATGTACATGCATACGTATACACGATCAACTTAATGAGATAATACAATTTCTTCAAGCGATTCATGAGCATTACTTTTGATCCCCACTTGTCTCTCTTCCTTTTTCTTGTATGTTATTTTCCTTGCTTTCTAATTTTACGTTTACCACTTTTTATTTTATTTTATTAGTATTTATATAACTCTGTTGACACTAGTTATGATAAGAAAATTTCGTGTTATGTCACAATATTCGTAGAAATGATATCTGATAGTTTTACCATCTGTATTTAGTAGTTGATTTACAAGTCATTAGTATTGGAAAAAGACAACAAACAATATTGAAGAAAGGGTACGTAGACTGCATATTAGTTCATGAGTTGATATCTAACTCCATTGAGCGGGATTCTGTTGTTATTACCATAACTACAAAAAAATAAAATAATAGTAATTCGATTTTTATAAATAAACCATTTATATATGGCATATGAGTTTGCTTTTTTTAATTGGCATATTTGGTCCCTAAATGATGGTCATAACAAGGGCGGTCCGGCGGTGACGGAAACGCGTAAAGGTTAATCATTTAATTAAACTTAATATCATTATTTTAATAATATATTATCGTTTTATTTCTTATCCCTACTAAAATTATTTAATATTCAAATCCTAGGAAACGAACAAATTAATCAGGGAACTCAGCTCAAATTCTATCATTTAATTTTGTGTGTATGTATAATTGAAACTTTCTGAATAAAACCAATACTAAGATTTATCGCCGTATGTGTGAATGCAATAATAAATAGAAGTTCAATAATGGATCACTCTTATTTTCATATAGTATAAAGCTCTATATTGCAATATATTGAATATCAATTCTCATCAAATAATAGCTGAATGATTGTTAGAGTCGTAATAAAACACAATAAAATAAATTGTCTCACATGTCTTAACGAAAATTTACTAAAAATGTGTTAATGTCTGGGCGGTCAAAAGAGTGTCTAGTTTCTGATTCTTTTGTCACACTTTTTTATTTTTTGGGATAAAATGTCGTAAGATTGTTATCTATATATATCCCTCAACATACCCATTGATTCTTCAAACACATCTCACTCTTCACCAGCTTAAACCCTAAACCAAGATCTCTTTTTTTGTTCTCTCTCTCTCTCTCTTTCCTCTCATTAATTCTCTCTTCGACCAAAATTTCTTGACATAAAATCAGAAAAATGAAACAGCTTTCAACAAAAGTGACAGGCAACGGTCATGGACAAGACTCATCCTACTTCTTGGGATGGGAAGAGTACGAGAAGAATCCTTACGATGAGATCAAGAACCCTAATGGGATGATCCAGATGGGTCTTGCCGAAAATCAGCTATGTTTCGATCTCATCGAGTCATGGTTAGCTAGGAACCCAGACGCAGCTAGTCTCAAGAGGAACGGTCAATCCATTTTCAGAGAGCTTGCTCTCTTTCAAGACTATCACGGCATGCCTGAATTCAAAAAAGTAAGCTTTATTTTGTTTTCTTTAAATTGGATAAGAGACATAAACCTAATAACTTGTATCGCAAGTAATGAAATTATTTTCTCAATTCTCATGAACGTATGTATTTTCTCTTTTTTTTTTATAGGCTATGGCTGAGTTCATGGAAGAGATAAGAGGAAACAGAGTCACATTTGATCCCAAAAAGATTGTTTTAGCCGCTGGTTCGACCTCAGCGAACGAGACACTCATGTTTTGTCTCGCTGAGCCTGGCGATGCTTTCCTCTTGCCTACTCCTTACTATCCTGGGTAAGTTACAATTATAACCCTAGCTCCACTTTACTTGGATTCCAAGTAAACTCATTAAAAACTCTCTTGTTTACGCTTTGGCTTTTTAATGATTACAGATTTGATAGAGATCTTAAATGGAGAACTGGAGCTGAGATCGTGCCGATTCACTGCTCAAGCTCCAATGGCTTCCAAATCACGGAAGCAGCTCTTCAACAAGCTTACCAACAAGCCCACAAACTTGATCTCAAAGTCAAAGGAGTTCTTGTCACGAATCCATCGAACCCACTTGGCACTGCGTTGACCAGACGTGAACTTAACCTTCTCGTTGACTTCATCACTTCCAAGAACATTCATCTCATCAGCGACGAGATCTACTCAGGCACTATGTTCGGGTTTGAACAGTTCATAAGCGTGATGGATGTCTTGAAAGACAAGAAACTCGAAAACACCGAGGTTTCTAAAAGAGTCCACGTCGTTTACAGCCTTTCCAAAGATCTAGGGCTTCCTGGTTTCCGCGTGGGAGCGATCTACTCCAACGATGAAATGATCGTTTCCGCAGCGACAAAAATGTCGAGTTTCGGTCTTGTTTCTTCTCAGACTCAATACCTTCTCTCTGCATTGCTCTCAGACAAAAAGTTCACAAGCCAATACCTCGAGGAGAATCAGAAACGGCTCAAGTCCAGACAAAAGCGCCTAGTGTCTGGTCTTGAGTCCGCGGGGATTACTTGCTTGAGAAGCAATGCGGGTTTGTTCTGTTGGGTCGACATGAGACACCTCTTGGACACAAACACATTCGAAGCAGAGCTCGACCTCTGGAAAAAGATTGTCTACAACGTGAAACTAAACATCTCACCCGGTTCGTCGTGTCACTGCACCGAACCGGGTTGGTTTAGGGTTTGTTTCGCTAATATGAGCGAGGGTACACTCGATTTGGCCTTGAAGAGGCTCAAAACATTCGTAGAGTCCACAGACTGTGGACGGATGATATCAAGAAGCAGCCATGAAAGGCTCAAGAGTTTGAGGAAGAAGACAGTCTCTAACTGGGTTTTCCGGGTTTCATGGTCCGACCGTGTGCCTGATGAGCGATGAAATTATTCATCTCCCTGAGTTTGAGACGACAACAAAGTCTTCCAAGGTTTTTTCTTCTTTATTTCCTTCATTTTTTTATATTTTGGAGAAGTATTTTTTCATTTTCCAAGATATATATAATATCATTATATATGTGTAATATTCATAAATGTTTGGGTATTTTATGCAATTTTTCGGGTGTAAAATTGTTACTGTAAGTGTCGTTATGTGTTAAAAAATGCACTCAGTCCGAATGTGGATTTGCAGTGGCTATATATATATCCGGTTGTAATTTTAATTAAAAGTTTGCATGTATTGTGTAATTCACTCTTTTAATATATTAATATTCCAATAATATGTGTTTATGTAATTTGTATTGATTTCTGAACAGCTTGTGATACATTCTTTAATATAAGTATGTTTTAATGCATAGTTGCATCATTCACTACCATATAATGAATGTTAAAGATGTTTGAAATCTTTGTTGTCTCTATTTTTCTAGAGAATATCGATTTTATAATAGTTAGTCCACTTATTTAGGGAGTATTATGAAGTTTTACTAAATTAATTGACAAAAAATTAAAACGATGTCCATTTACCATGAAAGAGAGTTTAATATACATTAATACAAATGTAGAATGTATTTATAAATTTTAAAACAACACTAAAAATCATAGACTTCAGTATATAGAGCATTTACCGAAAATTCAATATTTTTGTAAGGGTTGTTAACACATAAATTTTGAGAAAATTTCAAAAATATGAAAATATTGTTTTAACGCATAGTTGCATCCTTCACTAACATATGATGAAGTTCAAAGAGGTTTGAAACTTTTGTTGTTTTCGTTTCTCTAGAAAATAATGATTTTATAGTGGTCGGTCCACCAATGTAGGGAGTATTATGAAATTTTACTAAATTAATTGACAAAAAATAAAAAGATGCCCATGTACCATGAAAGATAGTTTAATATACATTAATAAAAATTTAGAATGTGTTTAGAAATTTTAAAATAACACTAAAGATCATAGGCTTCAGTATATAGAGCATTTATCGAAAAATTCAATATTATCGTAGGGGTTAACACATAAATTTTGAGAAAAATTTAAAATTTGCAAATACTGTTTTAATGCGTAGTTGCATCCTTTACTAACATATGATGAAGTTCAAAGAGGTTTGAAACTTTTGTTGTCTCCGTTTCTCTAGAAAATAGAGATTTTATAGTAGTTAAACTACCAATTTAGAGAGTATTATGAAGTTCTACTAAATTAACTGATAAAAAATTAAAGCGATGCCCATGTACCATGAAAGAGAGTTTAATATACATTAATAAAAATTTAGAATGTGTTTAAAAATTTAAAACAACAATAAATATCATAGGCTTCAGTATATAGAGCATTTACCGAAAAATTTATTATTTTCGTAGGGGTTAGTTAACACATAGATTTTGAGAAAAAAATAAAAAATATGAAAATACTGTTTTAATGCATAGTTGCATCATTCACTAACATATGATGAAGTTCAAAGAGGTTTGGAACTTTTATTGTCTCCGTTTCTCTAGAAAATAACAATTTTATAATGGTTAATCTACCAATTTAGAGAGTATTATGAAGTTTTACTAAATTAATTGACAAAAAATTAAAATGATGCCTATGTACCAAGAAAGAGAGTATAATATATAATAATAAAAATGTAGAATGTGTTTATAAATTCTAAATCAACACTGAAGATCATAGCCTTCAGTATATAGATCATTTACCGAAAAAATTCAATATTTTTGTAGGGGTTGTTAACACCTAGATTTTCAGAAAAATTCAAAAATATGAAAATACTGTTTTAACAATTAGTTACATCATTCACTAACATATGATTAAGTTCAAAGAAGTTTGAAACTTTTTGTTGTCTCCGAGTCTCTAGAATATAGCGATTTTATAATCGTTGGTCCATCAAACTAGGGAGTATTATGAAATTTTACTAAATTAATTGACAAAAAATTAAAACGATGCCCATGTACAATGAAATAGAGTTTAATATACATTAATACAAATGTATAATGTGTTTTGAAGTTTTAAAACAACACTAAAGATCATAACATTTATAGAAAACTCAATATTTTCGTAGGTGTTGTTAACACATAGATTTTGAGAAAAATTCAAAAATTCAAAATACTGTTTTAATACATAGTTGCATAATTCACTAACATATGATGCAGATTAAAGAGGTTTGAAACTTTTGTTGTCTTCGTTTCTTTAGAAAATAGTGATTTTATAGTGGTTAGTCCACCAATTTAGGGAGTGTTATGAAGTTTTACTAAATTAACTGACAAAAAATTAAAACAATATCCATGTACCATGAAAGAGAGTTTAATGTACATTAATACAGATGTTAAATGTGTTTATAAATTTTAAAACAATATATTAAAGATCATAGGCTTTAGTATATAGAGCATTTACCGAAAAATTCAATATTTTCGTAGGGGTTATTAACACATAGATTTTGAGAAAAAATCAAAAATATGAAAATACTGTTTTAATGAATAGTTGTATCCTTTACTAACATATGACGAAGGTCAAAGAGGTTTGAAACTTTTGTTGTTTACGTTTCTCTAGAAAATAACGATTTTATAGTGGTTAGTCCACCAATTTAGAAGACTATAATGAAGTTTAACTAAAATAACTGACAAAAAATTAAAACGATGCCCATGCAGCATGAAAGAAAGTTTAATATACATTAATACAAATTTATAATGTGTTTAGAAATTTTTAAAAACACTAAATATCATAGACTTCAGTATATAGAACATTTACCGACAAACTAAATATTACCAAAAAACACATAGATTTTAAGAAAAATTCAAATATATGTAGATACTGTTTTAATGCATAGTTGCATCATTTACTAACATATGATGAATGTCAAAGAGGTTTGGAACCCTTTGTTATCCCTGTTTTTCTAGAGAATAACGATTTTATAGTGGTTAGTCCACTAATTTAGGGAGTAATATGAAGTTATATTAAATTAATTGAAAAAATATTAAAACGATGCCCATGTACCATAGAAGAGAGTTTAATATACATTACTACAAATTTAAAATGTGTTTAGAAAATTTACAACAACATTAAAGATTTTAGGCTTCAGTATAAAGAGCATTTAACGAAAAATTCAATTTTTTCGTAGGGGGTTAACACATAGATTTTGATAAAAATTCAAAAATAGGAAAATACTGTTTTAATGCATATTTGTATCATTCACTAACATATGATGAAGTTCAAAGAGGTTTGGAACTTTTGTTGTCTTCATGTCTCTATAATATAGCGATTTTATAGTGGTTAATCCACCAATTTAGGTAGTATTATGAAGTTTTACTAAATTAACTGAAAAAATAAAAATGATGTCCATGTACCATGAAAGAGAGTTTAATATAAATTAATACAAATTTAGAATGTTTTTTAAATTTTTAAAGCAACACTAAATATCATAGGCTTCAATACATAGAGCTTTTACCGAAACATTCAATATTTTCGTAGGGGGGTAACACATAGATTTTTAGAAAAATTCATAAATATTAAAATACTATTTTAATGCATAGTTACATCATACACTAACATATGATGAGGGTCAAAGAGGTTTTGAACCTTTGTTGTCTCTATTTTTCTAGAGAATAGCGATTTTATAGTGGTTAGTCCATCAATTTAGGGAGTATTTTTAAGTTTTAATAAATAATTGACAAAAAAATTAAAACGATGCACATGGACCATAAAAGACAGTTTTTTTTTGATCAAAAAAGAGAGTTTAGTATACATTACTAAAAATATAGAATGTGTTTAGAAATTTTAAAACAACACTAAAGATCTTAGGTTTCAGTATATTGAGCATTTACCAAAAAAATTAATATTTTCGTTCGGGGTTAACACATAGATTTTAAGAAAAATTCAAAAATATGAAAAATTATGTTTTAATGCATAGTTGCATCATTCACTAACATATGATGAATGTCAAAGAGGTTTGAAACCTTTGTTATCTTTCTTTTTCTAGAGAATAACGATTTTATAGTGGCTAGTCAACCAATTTAGGGAGTGTTATTAAGTTTTACCAAATTAATTGACAAAATATTAAAATGATGCCCATGTATCATGAAAGAGAGTTTAATATAAATTAATACAAATTTAAAATGTGTTTAGAAATTTTTAAAAACACTAAATATCATAGGCTTCAGTATATAGAATTTACCGAAAAATTCAATATTTTCGTAGGGTTTAACACATAGATTTTGATAAAAATTCAAAAAGGTAAATACTGTTTTAATGCATATTTGTATCATTCACTAACATATGATAAAGTTCAAAGAGGTTTGGAACTTTTGTTGTCTTCGTGTCTCTATAATATAGAGATTTTATAGTGGTTAGTCCACCAATTTAGGTAGTATTATGAATTTTTACTAAATTAACTGAAAAAATAAAAATGATGCCCATGTACCATGAAAGAGAGTTTAATATATCATAGGCTTCAGTATATAGAGCATTTACCGAAAAATTCAATATTGTCGTAGGGTTAACACATAAATTTTGAGAAAAATTCTTAAATATGAAAATACTGTTTTAATGCATAGTTACATCATGCACTTACATATTATGAAGGTCAAAGAGGTTTTGAACCTTTGTTGTCTCCGTTTTTTCTAGAAAATAGCGATTTTATAGTGGTTAATCCACCAATTTAGGGAGTATTATGAAGTTTTACTAAATAATTGATAAAAAAATTAAAACGATGCACATGGACCATACAAGAGAGTTTAATATACATTACTACTAATGTAGAATGTGTTTAGAAATTTTAAGACAACACTAAAGATCTTAGGCTTTAGTATATAGAGCATTTACCGAAAAATTTAATATTTTCGTTGGGGTTAACACATAGATTTTTGAGAAAATTTTAAAAATATGAAAAATTGTGTTTTAATGCATAGTTTCATCATTCACTAACATATGATGAAGGTCAAAGAGGTTTGAAACCTTTGTTGTCTTTGTTTTTCTAGAGAATAATGATTTTATAGTGGTTAGTTCACCAATTTAGGGAGTATTATGAAGTTTTACCAAATTAATTGACAAAATATTAAAACGATGCCCATGTACCATGAAAGAGAGTTTAATATACATTAATACAAATTTAGAATGTTTTTAGAAATTTTTAAAAATACTAAATATCATAGGCTTTAGTATATAAAGCATTTACCGAAAATTCAATATTTTCGTTGGGGTTAATACATAGATTTTTGAGAAAAAATCAAAAATATGAAAAATTGTGTTTTAATGCATATTTTCATCATTCACTAACATATGATGAAGGTCAAAGAGGTTTGGAACCTTTGTTGTCTTTGTTTTTCTAGAGAATAATGATTTTATAGTGGTTAGTTCACCAATTTATGAAGTATTATGAAGTTTTACCAAATTAATTGACAAAATATTAAAACGATGCCCATGTATGATGAAAGATAATTTAATATACATTAATATAAATTTGGAATGTGTATAGAAATTTTTAAAAATACTAAATATCATAGGCTTCAGTATATAGAGCATTTACCGAAAAATTCAATATTTTCATAAGTGTTAACACATATCTTTTGATAAAAAATCAAAAATAGAAAAATACTGTTTTCCTATATTAAAGAAAAATGGAAAATAAAAAATAGGAGGTTTAAATAAAATAGGTTCCCTAGCTCCTTGTGGATTCGATCTCTAAGTACTACAATTGAACTTCTTATTTGAGAGAGTAATTCACTATTTAAGGTAATTTGAGTGGTATCACAATTATATCCTGATAAATTTCTTGGTAAATAATTTAGATGTTGAGTGAATAACTTGATTTATATATCACTCAAATAATAATGATATATAGTATTAGATTAAGAAGAAATATCAAATGGGTTATGTGCTATCTTATATGGTTAAACATCATTCGATCAACACATAGAATAGTTAAACAAGTATGATCCAGTAAAACCGCTTTAAGCATGATCCACTATTTTCTTAATTATATATAATTTTTTTGTTTTTTGTGTGGTGGTGGTTGTACTACTGAGAAACAAAAAACACAAACTTGTGCATTAGACTTATCTATCAAAAACCAAACCCACTCCTTCCTCAAAATGTGCATTGTTGTAAGTTGAACAGATTCTTGAGATTTGGTCCTTGGACTCATAGATTCACCATTTATATTCATACTTTTTCTTGGCCACAAATCTCTTTAGGAGCTTATCCAGTGGTGTTGAAATAAGTAAAAAGAGCCACGTGACTGAAGTTCAATCTTCAATCTCACCGTCCCCAAAGCCTGAAACCAAAACGTTCATTGTAGTTACGCCAGACAGCTCGAAACTCTTTAGTCTTCACGGAATGTGTTTAAGCGTGCCTTGAGATTCGGTATTCTCTCACGCTTGCATGAAAAATGATCACTGTCGAACGAAACAACAATCATCTCATGTGAAAAAGAAATCTCTCCATCAACAATTAAAAAAGTGGAATAACTTACGGGCGAGGGAAGTGAAAGGACCCACAATAAAACCGCAGGATGAAAACCATACACATTAGAAATCAAGACATGGATGTAACAAAGCACCTTGAAACACTCAGATTTTCAAGGGATAGTGAGTACTCAGGAAACTAAACATGAAATGAACAACCAAACCGCCACATGGAAAATGTAACAAAGCACCTTGAAACAATCAGATTTTCAAGAACAAAGACCCAAAAAAAAACAATCAAATCATATCCAAATCCAATTAAAGAGCGACCATTGTATACAAAGGAGGAGAGACCTCTATGCCAACTTCACATGAAGTCTCAATCGAAGAGATTAAAAAAAATAGAAACCAAACGAAGTCACATTACCTGTCGATAAGGAAAGCTACATGCTAACAAAGTCACATTTCCAATAATAGCCAAATGGGTCTTGTAATAAGGAGCAAGAACACAAACAAATGTTAACAAACTCTACAAGATCTTAATCAAAGAACATTGTGCAAGCTTCTTCACTTCAAAGAACATGTTTGTTTTGATTTCACAATTATCTTCGCTTGGTTTTCTAATTGAACTACTAATATCTAATTTCTTATTTCTTTTATTTTCTAATTTTTTTTTCATTTTAAAAGTTTTTGATGAAAAGTATTTGAGATAAAATTTATTTCACTCTTTTGGAGAAACTATGTATATGATGATTGATTATGTAACTTAAGTGTAATTATATAATGTGTGAATACTAATCAAACATGATAGCCCGTTAATTAAATTTTATTGATAGTTAGAGATGAACATATTTGTTTTGATTTTTACGCTAGTTATTTTTCAAAAAAAAAAAATTTCATCAAATTTTTTAGGAAAAGTAATATTCTCATGAATTCTTTTTCACCTATGTATAATGTATACATTAAAATTTTATATTTTTATACGTTAAAAATTTTAATATTATAGGAAAAATTATGAATCAATAATATTAATATAAAATTTTCTCCGAAAAACTCAACACTAAATGCATAAACAAAAAAACAAACAAACCTTACCCTATAATCCTAAGCATTATTCTAAACCAAACCTTAAACCAACCTAAACTAAACGCTAAACCTTTCCTACTACCTAAACCTAAACCCTACCTAAACCTAGACCTTAACCCTATCTAACCCTAAACCCTACATAAACCTAATCCCTAAACCCTACCTAGCCCTAAACGGTAAACCCGACGAACCCGAAAACCCGACCTAAAACCTAAACACTAAACCCTAACTGAAACCGACACTAAACCCGACCTAACCCTAAAGCCCTACTAAACCTAAACCCTTCTAACCCTAAACCCCTAACCTACACCCTACTAACCCGAAACCTACCTAACCTAAACCGAAAAACCCTGGCTAACCTAAAACCCATCTAGCCCTATACCCATTCTAGCCCTATACCCTACCAAACCCGATAACCTACCCAAACCTACAAACCCTACCTAACCCTAAAAACCGTTCTAACCTAAACCCTTCTAGCCCCTAAACCCACCTAACCGATAAACCTTACTAACCCTAAACCCTAACTAAACCCTCTTTCTAACCTAAACCCTATATAACCCCTAAACCCTACAAAAACCCCTAAACCCTACCTAGCCGCTAAACCCTAGAACCCCAAACCCCTACCGAACCCGAAACCCTACCTACCCTAAACCCGTTTCGAACCCGAAAAGCAACATAATCCAAACCCGTACCGAATACCCCTAAACCCCCAGCGAAGGGAACCCTACTAACCCGAAATACCTGACCGAAAACCAAACCCGACCTACCGAAACCCTGTCAACCCGAAACCCGAACTAACCCTAAACCCTACCGACCCTGAACTCGTTCGAACCCGAAAACCCTACCGAACCCGAAACAACCCGTTCTAAACCCTAAACCCTACCCAACCTTAAACCCCATATAACCCTAAACCCTACCTAGCCCTAAACCCTACTAACCCCAAACCCTACCTAACCTAAACCCCTTCTAACCCTAAACCCTTTCAACCCTAAAAACTCTACCTAATTCTAAACCCGACCTAACCTGAAACCTCCACCACCTAATTCGTAAACCCCCATACAACCACCCTAAACCTTACCTAACCCTAAAACCTACCTATGTACCCTAAACCCTTTCTAAACCCTAAACCCTTTCGAACCCTAAACCCTACCTAACCCTAAAACCCCCTACCTACTAAACCCTTTCTAACCCTAAAACCCTACCTACCCCTTAAACCCTTTCTAACCCTAAAAATCTACCAAACCCTAAACCCTTCTGCCTACCTAAACCCACCAACCCTAAAACCCTTTCTAACCCTAATAAACCCTAACCCTAAACCCTTTCTAACCCTAAACCATACCAAACCCTACAACCCTTCTACCCTAAACC
>NW_026014433.1:0-30478 GCF_020379485.1 Brassica napus | reverse complement strand
GACAGTTCTTCGTCGTTCCAATCAAACCAGGATGAATCACTTTGTAAGAAGAAGCTTGATTTGGATACATAAAGGTGTGGAGAATCACCAGGAATGAAATAATCTCAAGGAGTTGGGATTGAAGAAGTTATCCCACTTTCTAATCAGGTGATTCCAGTTCCCAGTTTGGGAATAGGACAGCTTCTTCGCGTTCCAATCAAACCAGGATGAATCACTTGTAAGAAGCTTGATTTGGGTACATAAAAGTGGTTGGAGAATCACCAGGAAGTTGAATAAATCTCATAGGAGTTGGGATGAAGAAGTTATCCCACTTTCTAATCAGGTGATTCCAGTTCCCAGTTTGGGAATAGGACAGCTTCTTCGTCGTTCCAATCAAACCAGGATGAATCACTTTGTAAGAAGCTTTGATTTGGATACATAAAGTGTTGGAGAATCACCAGGAAGTTGAATAAATCTCATAGGAGTTGGGATGAAGAAGTATCCCACTTTCTAATCAGGTGATTCCAGTTTCCCAGTTTGGGAATAGGACAGCTTCTTCGTCGTTCCAATCAAACCAGGATGAATCATTGTAAGAAGCTTGATTGGATACATAAAGTGGTGGAGAATCACCAGGAAGTTGAATAAATCTCATAGGAGTTGGGATGAAGAAGTTATCCCACTTTCTAATCAGGTGATTCCAGTTTCCCAGTTGGGAATATGACAGCTTCTTCGTCGTTCCAATCAAACCAGGATGAATCACTTTGTAAGAAGCTTGATTTGGATACATAAAGTGTTGGAGAATCACCAGAAGTGAATAAATCTCATAGGAGTGGGATGAAGAAGTTATCCCACTTTCTAATCAGGTGATTCAGTTTCCCAGTTTGGGAATAGGACAGCTTCTTCGTCGTTCCAATCAAACCAGGATGAATCACTTTGTAAGAAGCTTGATTTGGATACATAAAGTGGTGGAGAATCACCAGGAAGTGAATAAATCTCATAGGAGTTGGGATGAAGAAGAAGTTATCCCACTTTCTATCAGTGATTCCAGTTCCCAGTTTGGGAATAGGACAGCTTCTTCGTCGTTCAATCAAACCAGGATGAATCACTTTGTAAGAAGTTGATTTGGATACATAAAGGTTGGAGAATCACCAGGAAGTTGAATAAATCTCATAGGAGTTGGGATGAAGAAGTTTATCCCACTTTCTAATCAGGTGATTCCAGTTCCCAGTTGGGAATAGGACAGTTCTTCGTCGTTCCAATCACAACCAGGATGAATCACTTTGTAAGAAGCTTGATTGGATACATAAATGGTGGAGAGAAACACCAGGAAGTTGAAATAATCTCATAGGAGTTAGGAGGAGAAGTTATCCCACTTTCTAATCAGGGATTCCAGTTTCCCGTTTGGGAATAGGACAGCTTCTTCGTCGTTCCAATCAAACCAGGATGAATCACTTGTAAGAAGCTTGATTTGGATACATAAAGTGTTGGAGAATCACCAGAAGTTGAATATAAATTCTCATAGGAGTTGGGATGAGAAGTTATCCCACTTTCTAATCAGGTGATTCCAGTTTCCCAGTTTGGGGAATAATAGGACAGCTTCTTGTCGTTCCAATCAAACCAGGAATGAATCACTTGTAAGAAGCTTGATTTGGATACATAAATGGTGGAGAAACACCAGGAAGTTGAATTAATCTCATAGGAGTTGGGATGAAGAAGTTATCCCACTTCTAATCAGGTGATTCCAGTTTCCCAGTTTGGGAATAGGACAGCTTCTTCGTCGTTCCAATCAAACCAGGAGATGAATCACTGTAAGAAGCTTGATGGATACATAAAGTGTTGGAGAATCACCAGGAAGTTGAATAAATCTCATAGGAGTTGGGATGAAGAAGTTATCCCACTTTCTAATCAGGTGATTCCAGTTTCCCAGTTTGGGAATAGGACAGCTTCTTCGTCGTTCCAATCAAACCAGGATGAATCACTTTGTGAAGAAGCTTGATTGGATACATAAAGTGTTGGAGAATCACCAGGAAGTTGAATAAATCTCATAGGAGTTGGGATGAAGAAGTTATCCCACTTTCTAATCAGGTGATTCCAGTTTCCCAGTTGGGAATAGGACAGCTTCTTCGTCGTTCCAATCAAACCAGGATGAATCACTTTGTAAGAAGCTTGATTGGATACATAAAATGGTGGAGAAATCACCAGGAAGTTGAATTAATCTCATAGGGTTGGGATGAAGAAGTTATCCCACTTTCTAATCAGGTGATTCCAGTTTCCCAGTTTGGGAATAGGACAGCTTCTCGTCGTTCCAATCAAACCAGGATGAATCACTTTGTAAGAAGCTTGATTTGGATACATAAAGTGGTGGAGGAAACACCAGGAAGTTGAATAAATCTCATAGGAGTTGGGGAGAAGAAGTTATCACTTTCTAATCAGGTGATTCCAGTTCCCAGTTTGGGAATAGGACAGCTTCTTCGTCGTTCCAATCAAACCAGGATGAATCACTTTGTAAGAAGCTTGATTTGGATACATAAAATGGTGGAGAAACACCAGGAAGTTGAATTAATCTCATAGGAGTTAGGATGAAGAAGTTATCCCCACTTTCTAATCAGGTGATTCCAGTTTCCCAGTTTGGGATATGACAGCTTCTTCGTCGTTCCAATCAAACCAGGATGAATCACTTTGTAAGAAGCTTGATTTGGATACATAAAGTGTTGGAGAATCACCAGGAAGTTGAATAAATCTCATAGGAGTTGGGATGAAGAAGTTATCCCACTTTCTAATCAGGTGATTCCAGTTTCCCAGTTTGGGAATAGGACAGCTTCTTCGTCGTTCCAATCAAACCAGGATGAATCACTTTGAGAAGCTTGATTTGGTACATAAAATGTTGGAGAATCACCAGGAAGTTGAATTAATCATAGGAGTAGGATGAAGAAGTTATCCCACTTTCTAATCAGGTGATTCCAGTTCCCAGTTTGGAATAGGACAGCTTCTAGTCGTTCCAATCAAAACCAGGATGAATCACTTGTAAGAAGCTTGATTTGGATACATAAAGTGTTGGAGAATCACCAGGAAGTTGAATAAATCTCATAGGAGTTGGGATGAAGAAGTTATCCCACTTTCTAATCAGGTGATTCCAGTTTCCCAGTTTGGGAATAGGACAGCTTCTTCGTCGTTCCAATCAAACCAGGATGAATCACTTTGTAAGAAGCTTGATTTGGATACATAAAGTGTGGAGAATCACCAGGAAGTTGAATAAATCTCATAGAGTTGGGATGAAGAAGTTATCCCACTTTCTATCAGGTGATTCCAGTTTCCCAGTTTGGGAATAGGACAGCTTCTTCGTGTTCCAATCAAACCACAGAATGAATCACTTTGTTAGAAGCTTGATTTGGATACATAAAAGGTGGAGAATCACCAGGAAGTTGAATTAATCTAATAGGAGTTGGGATGAAGAAGTTATCCCACTTTCTAATCAGGTGATTCCAGTTCCCAGTTGGAATAGGACAGCTTCTTCGTCGTTCCAATCAAACCAGGATGAATCACTTGTAAGAAGCTTGATTGGATACATAAAGTGTTGGAGAATCACAGGAAGTTGAATAAATCTCATAGGAGTTGGATGAAGAAGTTATCCCACTTTCTAATCAGGTGATTCCAGTTTCCCAGTTGGGGAATAGGACAGCTTCTTCGTCGTTCCAATCAAACCAGGATGAATCACTTTGTAAGAAGCTTGATTTGGATACATAAAAATGGTGGAGAATCACCAGGAAGTTGAATTATCATAGGAGTTGGGATGAAGAGTTATCCACTTTCTAATCAGGTGATTCAGTTTCCCAGTTTGGGAATATGACAGCTTCTTCGTCGTTCCAATCAAACCAGGATGAATCACTTTGTAAGAAGCTTGATTTGGATACATAAAGTGTTGGAGAATCACCAGGAAGTTGAATAAATCTCATAGGAGTTGGGATGAAGAAGTTATCCCACTTTCTAATCAGGTGATTCCAGTTTCCCAGTTTGGGAATAGGACAGCTTCTCGTCGTTCCAATCAAACCAGGATGAATCACTTTGTAAGAAGCTTGATTTGGATACATAAAATGGTGGAGAAATCACCAGGAAGTTGAATAAATCTCATAGGAGTTGGGATGAAGAAGTTATCCCACTTTCTAATCAGGTGATTCCAGTTCCCAGTTTGGGAATAGGACAGCTTCTTCGTCGTTCCAATCAAACAGGATGAATCACTTGTAAGAAGCTTGATTTGGATATAAAGTGGGGAGAATCACCAGGAAGTTGAATAATCTCATAAGAGTTGGGATGAAGAAGTTATCCACTTTCTAATCAGTGATTCCAGTTTCCCAGTTTGGGAATAGGACAGCTTCTTCGTCGTTCCAATCAAACCAGGATGAATCACTTTGTAAGAAGCTTGATTTGGATACATAAAGTGGTGGAGAATCACCAGGGAAGTTGAATTAAATCTCATAGGAGTTGGGATGAAGAAGTTATCCACTTTCTAATCAGGTGATTCAGTTTCCCAGTTGGGAATAGGACAGCTTCTTCGTCGTTCCAATCAAACCAGGATGAATCACTTTGTAAGAAGCTTGATTTGGATACATAAAGGGTTGGAGAATCACCAGGAAGTTGAATAAATCTCATAGGAGTTGGGATGAAGAAGTTACTTTCAATCAGGTGATAAGAGAGGAGAAGTTGTGGGAAGGATGAGGCATTCAGTTCTTTCGTTTTACCAAGTAACTTGTGATGCGTAATCAGTTAAAGCTGGAAAGTTGATGGAATCACTTGGAGAGTGAGAAACACCAGGAGTGTTGGATAAGAAGGAGCAGTCTGATAAGGTTTCCTCATCAGGAGGATGGGGGGACAGGCTTGTATTTAAATAGACAGCATCAGTAAAGATGCCAATCAAGCAGTGAAGATCCATTGGATTGATTTAGATGGTGTTTGATAACATGCCTGAATCTCTTCGTATCTTATGGATTCAAAAGTAAGTATCCCACTTCTAAATCATGGTGATTCACTTTCCTATTGGGAGTTTTGAGTCTTCTCTTTTCATCAAACCAAAATCTTGAATCTGTTTAATCTTTTTGGATTGAAAATCTGATTAGGAATCATGCTTAAATACTCAGAAGTGTGAAGAAGTTATCCCACTTTCTAATCAGGTGATTCCAGTTTCCCAGTTGGGAATATGACAGCTCTTCGTCGTTCCAATCAAACCAGGATGAATCACTTTGTAAGAAGCTTGATTGGATACATAAAAGTGTTGTAGAATCACCAGGAAGTTGAATTAATCTCATAGGAGTTGGGATGAAGAAGTTATCCCACTTTCTAATCAGGTGATTCCAGTTTCCAGTTTGGAATAGGACAGCTTCTTCGTCGTTCCAATCAACCAGGATGAATCACTTTGTAAGAAGCTTTATTTGGATACATAAAGTGGTGGGAGAAATCACAGGAAGTTGAATAAATCTCATAGGAGTTAGGATGAAGAAGTTATCCCACTTTCTAATCAGGTGATTCCAGTTTCCCAGTTTGGGAATAGGACAGCTTCTTCGTCGTTCCAATCAAACCAGGATGAATCACTTTGTAAGAAGCTTGATTTGGATACATAAAGTGTTGGAGAATCACCAGGAAGTTGAATATAAAATTCATAGGAGTTGGGATGAAGAAGTTATCCCACTTTCTAATCAGGTGATTCCAGTTCCCAGTTTGGGAATAGGACAGCTTCTTCGTCGTTCCAATCAAACCAGGATGAATCACTTTGTAAGAAGCTTGATTTGGATACATAAAATGGTGGAGAAAACACCAAGGAAGTTGAATAAATCTCATAGGAGTTGGGATGAAGAAGTTATCCCACTTTCTAATCAGGTGATTCCAGTTTCCCAGTTTGGGAATAGGACAGCTTCTTCGTCGTTCCAATCAAACCAGGATGAATCACTTGTAAGAAGCTTGATTTGGATACATAAAGTGTTGGAGAATCACCAGGAAGTTGAATAAAATCTCATAGGAGTTGGGATGAAGAAGTTATCCCACTTTCTAATCAGGTGATTCCAGTTTTCCAGTTTGGAATATAGGACAGCTTCTTCGTCGTTCCAATCAAACCAGGATGAATCACTTTGTAAGAAGCTTGATTTGGATACATAAAGTGGTGGAGAACCACCAGGAAGTTGAATAAATCTCATAGGAGTTGGATGAAGAAGTTATCCCACTTTCTAATCAGGTGATTCCAGTTTTCCCAGTTTGGGAATAGGACAGCTTCTTCGTCGTTCCAATCAAACCAGGATGAATCACTTTGTAAGAAGCTTGATTTGGATACATAAAGTGTTGGAGAATCACCAGGAAGTTGAATAAATCTCATAGGAGTTGGGATGAAGAAGTTATCCCACTTTCTAATCAGGTGATTCCAGTTCCCAGTTTGGGAATAGGACAGCTTCTTCGTCGTTCCAATCAAACCAGGATGAATCACTTTGTAAGAAGCTTGATTTGGATACATAAAATGGTGGAGAAACACCAGGAAGTTGAATAAATCTCATAGGAGTTAGGATGAAGAAGTTATCCCACTTTCTAATCAGGTGATTCCAGTTTCCCAGTTTGGGAATAGGACAGCTTCTTCGTCGTTCCAATCAAACCAGGATGAATCACTTTGTAAGAAGCTTGATTTGGATACATAAAGTGGTGGAGAATCACCAGGAAGTTGAATAAATCTCATAGGAGTTGGGATGAGGAAGTTATCCCACTTTCTAATCAGGTGATTCCAGTTTCCCAGTTTGGGAATAGGACAGCTTCTTCGTCGTTCCAATCAAACCAGAATGAATCACTTTGTTAGAAGCTTTATTTGGATACATAAAATGGTGGAGAAACACCAGGAAGTTGAATTAATCTCATAGGAGTTAGGATGAAGAAGTTATCCCACTTTCTAATCAGGTGATTCCAGTTTCCCAGTTTGGGAATATGACAGTTTCTTCGTCGTTCCAATCAAACCAGGATGAATCACTTTGTAAGAAGCTTGATTTAGATACATAAAGTGTTGTAGAATCACCAGTAAGTTGAATAAATCTCATAGGAGTTGGGATGAAGAAGTTATTGTTGAGATGAGGTAATAAAGAGAGGAGACATTGATAGAGGAAGAGGATTGAGGCATACAGTAACTTTGGAGTTTTACCACAGTAACTTTAGTTTTACTGTGGTAACTCAGTTAAAGCTTGAAAAGTGATCTTGCTTCACTTTGGAGAGTTACCCACGACCAAGGAGCTCTTGGATAAGGAAGGAGCAGTCTGGATAAGGTTTCCTCAAGCTAGAGAGGCTGGAGACAGGCTGTAAAGTAGACAGCATCTAGTAAAAGATGCCAAAGGGATCAAGCATGTGAAGACTCCCATTGGATGCTTTTAGATGGCTCTCTTTGACTACACATGCTCTGAATCTCTTTCTTATCTTATGGATTTCAAAATGTATTGTCTCTCTCACATAAATATGTTGTAAACCTCATCTTTAATAATTAATGGAGTTTTGAGTCTCTCTCTTTATTCTCTCACTAAAATCTCTTTAATATTTTCATCTGATTATCTCTGATTAGTTGAATCATGCTCTAATACACAAAAGTGTATATGGTATCAGAGCCAGGTTGGCAAAAAGGGGGTGAGTGTGATTTCTTTTTCTCAAAATCAGAGTGTTCTTGAGTGTTCTTGAGTGTTCTTGGGGTTGTTGAGGTTTCTGGGTATGTGTGTTGTCTATTCTTTTGTGGCTGGGTTTATTTGAGATTCTCTGGTGGAAACATGGATATGAGGCACGAATCTAGTGGAGCAGTGAAGATTCAAGAAGAAAACAAGTGGGTTTGGCCAAGATGGGTAAAGACAGCCTTAGGAAGCTGTGAGATTTGGAGTAATCATGTAAAGGGAGAACCTTTAATGGAGAGAGCTGCTGATGGGGGTCAGACAGCAAGGTTGAAGTGTGAAGATCAGTTGAGTCTTGAAGAAAGTATATCTCTTGAGAAGATTGAAGATGTTTATGAGAACAAGATCAATCTAAGGAGGATGTATGAAGTCAGGAAGATGATCTGTGAGTTAAAACAAGGGAAAGAAGGTTTCAATCAGCATGTGAAGAAGCTGAGATGTTTGTGGTCGGAGTTACAAAGCTTGAGACCAAGAAGTTGTGATCCAAGAGTGCTAGAAGAGTGGCGAGAGCAAGATGTTGTCTTCAGCCTCCTTGCAAGCTTGGATTCATCTTATGGCTGGTTGGTAAAGCTTATTCTCAAGGAAGAGAAGCTACCCAACATGGAAGAAGTGTGTGTACTTGTTCAGAGGCTTCATCAAGTGATGGAAGAGAACAAAGAGATAACTTGGAGTAAGGAGGGTGCTAAAAGGAAGAAGGGAAGGCTGAGACGACGTTCTAAGGCTCAGATCAGAAGAGGAAGGTGTTGGAAGAGAAGCATACTGTCTGGTTATCAAGGTAGCTATGGTACTATGAAGATGGGCAGAGAAGAAGCACAACAGATTCTTATGGGAGAGTGTTCTTACTCAGCTTACATGGGAGAATCTGTAGAGAGCAGTGGGGTTATGAGGAAGCTGGAGACCAAAGGAGCGGATGAGCGTGTCATAAAGGAGGAATGGGATGAGTTTGTCAAGTATGTGTATGCTTTGGCTACGACCCGGAGACAAGGTGCTCCTGCCAAAGCATCCACATCCAACAAACCCATCATTGTTGATTCTGGAGCAAGTCATCACATGATTAGTGACAGAAGCTTAATGAGTGATGTAAAGAAAGCCACTGGGGGTGTGATGATAGCTAATGGTGATAGGATTCCAATAGAAGGAGTTGGAAAGCTCAAGCTATTTGATAAAGACTCAGATGCCTTCTACATGCCACAGTTTGCTTCAAATCTACTATCTGTGAGGAAAGCCACGATTGATCTTGGCTGTCAAGTAGTATTCAGGCCAGATGATGTTGAGTTCCAAGATTTGAAGACTGGAAGGGTCATTGGGAGAGGAGACAGCAAGAATAATCTATACCAGCTCCAATTGGCTAAGATCTCTAAACCCTTTGATTCTATGTGTTTGAGTAGTACTTATGAGAAGATTGATAGTATTACTTGGCATGCTAGATTGGGACATCCTCATGCTCGTGCTATTGAATTGATAATTCCTAATATGTCATTTAATCACTTGGAGTGTGAAGCATGCATATTAGGAAAGCATTGTAGGACTGTTTTTCCAACATCAGAAACTACTTATGAGCATTGCTTTGATCTAGTTCATTCAGATGTGTGGACTGCTCCTTGTTTGTCTAGAGATAGCCAGAAGTACTTTGTGACATTCATTGATGAGAAGTCTAAGTATACTTGGCTTACATTGCTTCCATCTAAAGATAGGGTGCTAGAAGCATTTATGAACTTCCAAGCATATGTATCTAATCAATACAATGCTACTGTGAAGGTACTGAGATCAGATAATGGAGGTGAATACATCAGCAATGCCTTCAAGAGTCATCTAGCCAAGCATGGGATTGTGCATCAGACTAGCTGCCCTTATACACCACAGCAGAATGGTGTAGCTGAGAGGAAGAACAGGCACTTGATGGAGGTTGCTAGATCGATGATGTTTCATGCAAATGTCCCAAAACGTTTTTGGAGTGATGCTGTGCAGACTGCTTGCTATCTCATCAACCGGGTTCCAACCAAGATATTGAAGAATCTGTCTCCATTTGAAGTTTTGAACAAGAGCAAACCTGTCATTGATCACCTACGTGTCTTTGGGTGTGTGTGCTATGTCATGGTTCCAGGAGAGCAGAGAAACAAGCTGGAGGCAAAGAGTACTAAGGCTATGTTCATTGGTTACTCTATCACTCAGAAGGGGTACAAGTGCTATGATCCTGAAGCAAGGAGGGTGATGGTATCTAGAGAAGTGAAGTTTGTTGAGACAAAAGGTTATTATGAAGAAAAGGAGTGGGAAAATCTGAAGGATTTGTCTCAAGCTCCATCTGATAAGGCAACAATACTGAGAGTGTTGTTGGAGAAGCTCGGGATAGGGTTATCCCAGGATCAGGAACCCGGAAGGAGAGAGCCTTCCAATCAGACTGGTGGAGCTGGAAGAACAACTCCTCTTGATCATGAGAGGGGGAATGGAACTGAATCTGGTGAGCAAGAGCAAAACCAAGAGGATTCAGGTCTTCATGATCAAGATACATCACAAGAAGTTGAGAACAATGTTCAGTCTAGTGGAGAAGTGGATGAGGTTCAGTCTAGTGGAGAAGTGGATGAGGTTCAGTCTAGTGGAGAAGAACAAGTCGGACCGGCCAGTTCAGAAGAAGAGCAAGTGGAGCCGGCTAGTGTGCAAACTGAAGATCAGGTGCAAGCTTTGAGGAGGAGCACAAGGATAAAGAGGGATCCTTCCAACTGGGTAAACACGAGAGTGTACTACAATGCCCAGGCTGTGGAGCATCCTTCTCAAGCCGTGTGTTCCTTTGCTGAGTTTCCAGAGGAGCATTATGCCTTTATGATTAGTCTGGATGAGAGTTATGTACCAAGGACTTATGAAGAAGCTATGTTAGACAAGGAATGGAAAGAATCAGTGGGAGCTGAAGCAGGTGCTATGATCAAGAATGATACATGGTATGAGAGTGAGCTGCCTAAGGGAAAGAAGGCTGTATCTAGTAGATGGATCTTCACAATCAAGTATCTAGCAAATGGACAGATTGATAGGAAGAAGACCAGATTGGTTGCAAGAGGATTTACACAAACCTATGGAGAGGATTACATTGATACCTTTGCACCAGTAGCTAAGCTGCACACAGTTCGGATTGTGTTGTCCATTGCAACAAACTTGGAGTGGGATTTGTGGCAGATGGATGTGAAGAATGCTTTCTTACAAGGTGAGCTAGAAGATGAGGTATACATGCTTCCTCCTCCTGGTCTTGAGCATCTAGTAAAACCAGGAAATGTTTTGAGATTGAAGAAGGCAATATATGGGCTGAAGCAGTCTCCTAGAGCTTGGTACAGGAAGCTGAGTACAACTCTCAATGGGAGAGGATTCAGGAAGTCTGAACTGGATCATACACTCTTCACTTTGGTTACTCCATCAGGGATCATTGTGATACTGGTATATGTGGATGATTTGATTATCACAGGGAGTGATAAGGCTGGGATTAAAGCCACTAAAGAGTTCCTCAAGTCTGTGTTTGATATCAAAGACTTGGGAGAGATGAAGTATTTCTTGGGGATTGAGATATGCAGATCCAAGGAGGGTTTGTTTATGTGTCAAAGGAAGTATACAATGGATATGTTGAAGGAGACTGATGTACTTGGAGGAAAGGTAGCCAAGACACCTCTTGAAGAGGGGTATAAGGTCTTACGTGAGGGGGAGGTTGAAGAGAACCAGTTGTTTGAGGATGCTAAGCTGTATAGGAAGATGGTTGGCAAGCTGATCTACTTGACTATTACCAGGCCAGATATATGCTTTGCTGTGAATCAAGTGAGTCAACATATGCAGGCGCCAAAGGTCCATCACTGGAAGATGGTTGATAGGATACTGAGGTATTTGAGTGGGACGGCTGGACAAGGAGTTTGGATGGGCTGTAATGGCAGTACAGAAGTGGTTGGGTATTGTGATGCTGATTGGGCAGGAGATAGAGTGGACAGGAGATCAACTACTGGGTATTGTACATTCATTGGAGGGAACTTGGTTACTTGGAAGAGTAAGAAGCAGAAGGTTATCTCTTGTTCAAGTGCTGAAGCTGAGTATAGAGCCATGTTGAAGCTGACAAACGAGTTGGTGTGGATCAAGGGGATCTTGAAGCATCTAGAGATTGAGCAGAGTACTCCTATGACTATGCATTGTGACAATCAAGCAGCTATCCACATTGCCTCCAACTCAGTGTTTCATGAGAGAACAAAGCACATAGAGGTGGATTGTCATAAGGTGAGGCAGATGATTATCCTAGGAGTGATTCTGCCATGTTATACAAGAAGTGAAGATCAGCTTGCAGATGTGTTTACCAAGGCAGCGAGATTGAAGACAATGGAGTCCATACTATCCAGGCTTGGACTCATTGATCTTACTCCCAGGAGCTGAGCCCCTTAACCATGGAGTCTCCACTCTTTTTCCCTCATCAAAGTTTTATCCCAATGGGTTTTCTTTGGTGAGGTTTTTAATGAGGGAGGTCTTCATGGTTTCCAAGCTTGACTTGTTCCACATGGTCAAGCTTGAGGGGGAGTGTTGAGATGAGGTAATAAAGAGAGGAGACATTGATAGAGGAAGAGGATTGAGGCATACAGTAACTTTGGAGTTTTACCACAGTAACTTTAGTTTTACTGTGGTAACTCAGTTAAAGCTTGAAAAGTGATCTTGCTTCACTTTGGAGAGTTACCCACGACCAAGGAGCTCTTGGATAAGGAAGGAGCAGTCTGGATAAGGTTTCCTCAAGCTAGAGAGGCTGGAGACAGGCTGTAAAGTAGACAGCATCTAGTAAAAGATGCCAAAGGGATCAAGCATGTGAAGACTCCCATTGGATGCTTTTAGATGGCTCTCTTTGACTACACATGCTCTGAATCTCTTTCTTATCTTATGGATTTCAAAATGTATTGTCTCTCTCACATAAATATGTTGTAAACCTCATCTTTAATAATTAATGGAGTTTTGAGTCTCTCTCTTTATTCTCTCACTAAAATCTCTTAATCTCTTTAATCTTTTCATCTGATTATCTTTGATTAGTTGAATCATGCTCTAATACACAAAAGTATATAGTTATCCCACTTTCTAATCAGGTGATTCCAGTTTCCCACTTTGGGAATATGACAGCTTCTTCGTCGTTCCAATCAAACCAGGATGAATCACTTTGTAAGAAGCTTGATTTGGATACATAAAGTGGTGGAGAATCACCAGGAAGTTGAATAAATCTCATAGGAGTTGGGATGAAGAAGTTATCCCACTTTCTAATCAGGTGATTCCAGTTTCCCAGTTTGGGAATAGGACAGCTTCTTCGTCGTTCCAATCAAACCAGGATGAATCACTTTGTAAGAAGCTTGATTTGGATACATAAAGTGGTGGAGAATCACCAGGAAGTTGAGTAAATCTCATAGGAGTTGGGATGAAGAAGTTATCCCACTTTCTAATCAGGTGATTCCAGTTTTCCAGTTTGGGAATAGGACAGCTTCTTCGTCGTTCCAATCAAACCAGGATGAATCACTTTGTAAGAAGCTTGATTTGGATACATAAAGTGTTGGAGAACCACCAGGAAGTTGAATAAATCTCATAGGAATTGGGATGAAGAAGTTATCCCACTTTCTAATCAGGTGATTCCAGTTTCCCAGTTTGGGAATAGGACAGCTTCTTCGTCGTTCCAATCAAACCAGGATGAATCACTTTGTAAGAAGCTTGATTTGGATACATAAAGTGTTGGAGAATCACCAGGAAGTTGAATAAATCTCATAGGAGTTGGGATGAAGAAGTTATCCCACTTTCTAATCAGGTGATTCCAGTTTCCCAGTTTGGGAATAGGACAGCTTCTTCGTCGTTCCAATCAAACCAGGATGAATCACTTTGTAAGAAGCTTGATTTGGATACATAAAGTGGTGGAGAATCACCAGGAAGTTGAATAAATCTCATAGGAGTTGGGATGAAGAAGTTATCCCACTTTCTAATCAGGTGATTCCAGTTTCCCAGTTTGGGAATAGGACAGCTTCTTCGTCGTTCCAATCAAACCAGGATGAATCACTTTGTAAGAAGCTTGATTTGGATACATAAAGTGGTGGAGAATCACCAGGAAGTTGAATAAATCTCATAGGAGTTGGGATGAAGAAGTTATCCCACTTTCTAATCAGGTGATTCCAGTTTCCCAGTTTGGGAATAGGACAGCTTCTTCGTCGTTCCAATCAAACCAGGATGAATCACTTTGTAAGAAGCTTGATTTGGATACATAAAGTGGTGGAGAATCACCAGGAAGTTGAATAAATCTCATAGGAGTTGGGATGAAGAAGTTATCCCACTTTCTAATCAGGTGATTCCAGTTTCCCAGTTTGGGAATAGGACAGCTTCTTCGTCGTTCCAATCAAACCAGGATGAATCACTTTGTAAGAAGCTTGATTTGGATACATAAAGTGTTGGAGAATCACCAGGAAGTTGAATAAATCTCATAGGAGTTGGGATGAAGAAGTTATCCCACTTTCTAATCAGGTGATTCCAGTTTCCCAGTTTGGGAATAGGACAGCTTCTTCGTCGTTCCAATCAAACCAGGATGAATCACTTTGTAAGAAGCTTGATTTGGATACATAAAGTGGTGGAGAATCACCAGGAAGTTGAATAAATCTCATAGGAGTTGGGATGAAGAAGTTATCCCACTTTCTAATCAGGTGATTCCAGTTTCCCAGTTTGGGAATAGGACAGCTTCTTCGTCGTTCCAATCAAACCAGGATGAATCACTTTGTAAGAAGCTTGATTTGGATACATAAAGTGGTGGAGAATCACCAGGAAGTTGAATAAATCTCATAGGAGTTGGGATGAAGAAGTTATCCCACTTTCTAATCAGGTGATTCCAGTTTCCCAGTTTGGGAATAGGACAGCTTCTTCGTCGTTCCAATCAAACCAGGATGAATCACTTTGTAAGAAGCTTGATTTGGATACATAAAGTGTTGGAGAATCACCAGGAAGTTGAATAAATCTCATAGGAGTTGGGATGAAGAAGTTATCCCACTTTCTAATCAGGTGATTCCAGTTTCCCAGTTTGGGAATAGGACAGCTTCTTCGTCGTTCCAATCAAACCAGGATGAATCACTTTGTAAGAAGCTTGATTTGGATACATAAAGTGGTGGAGAATCACCAGGAAGTTGAATAAATCTCATAGGAGTTGGGATGAAGAAGTTATCCCACTTTCTAATCAGGTGATTCCAGTTTCCCAGTTTGGGAATAGGACAGCTTCTTCGTCGTTCCAATCAAACCAGGATGAATCACTTTGTAAGAAGCTTGATTTGGATACATAAAGTGGTGGAGAATCACCAGGAAGTTGAATAAATCTCATAGGAGTTGGGATGAAGAAGTTATCCCACTTTCTAATCAGGTGATTCCAGTTTCCCAGTTTGGGAATAGGACAGCTTCTTCGTCGTTCCAATCAAACCAGGATGAATCACTTTGTAAGAAGCTTGATTTGGATACATAAAGTGGTGGAGAATCACCAGGAAGTTGAATAAATCTCATAGGAGTTGGGATGAAGAAGTTATCCCACTTTCTAATCAGGTGATTCCAGTTTCCCAGTTTGGGAATAGGACAGCTTCTTCGTCGTTCCAATCAAACCAGGATGAATCACTTTGTAAGAAGCTTGATTTGGATACATAAAGTGGTGGAGAATCACCAGGAAGTTGAATAAATCTCATAGGAGTTGGGATGAAGAAGTTATCCCACTTTCTAATCAGGTGATTCCAGTTTCCCAGTTTGGGAATAGGACAGCTTCTTCGTCGTTCCAATCAAACCAGGATGAATCACTTTGTAAGAAGCTTGATTTGGATACATAAAGTGGTGGAGAATCACCAGGAAGTTGAATAAATCTCATAGGAGTTGGGATGAAGAAGTTATCCCACTTTCTAATCAGGTGATTCCAGTTTCCCAGTTTGGGAATAGGACAGCTTCTTCGTCGTTCCAATCAAACCAGGATGAATCACTTTGTAAGAAGCTTGATTTGGATACATAAAGTGGTGGAGAATCACCAGGAAGTTGAATAAATCTCATAGGAGTTGGGATGAAGAAGTTATCCCACTTTCTAATCAGGTGATTCCAGTTTCCCAGTTTGGGAATAGGACAGCTTCTTCGTCGTTCCAATCAAACCAGGATGAATCACTTTGTAAGAAGCTTGATTTGGATACATAAAGTGGTGGAGAATCACCAGGAAGTTGAATAAATCTCATAGGAGTTGGGATGAAGAAGTTATCCCACTTTCTAATCAGGTGATTCCAGTTTCCCAGTTTGGGAATAGGACAGCTTCTTCGTCGTTCCAATCAAACCAGGATGAATCACTTTGTAAGAAGCTTGATTTGGATACATAAAGTGGTGGAGAATCACCAGGAAGTTGAATAAATCTCATAGGAGTTGGGATGAAGAAGTTATCCCACTTTCTAATCAGGTGATTCCAGTTTCCCAGTTTGGGAATAGGACAGCTTCTTCGTCGTTCCAATCAAACCAGGATGAATCACTTTGTAAGAAGCTTGATTTGGATACATAAAGTGGTGGAGAATCACCAGGAAGTTGAATAAATCTCATAGGAGTTGGGATGAAGAAGTTATCCCACTTTCTAATCAGGTGATTCCAGTTTCCCAGTTTGGGAATAGGACAGCTTCTTCGTCGTTCCAATCAAACCAGGATGAATCACTTTGTAAGAAGCTTGATTTGGATACATAAAGTGGTGGAGAATCACCAGGAAGTTGAATAAATCTCATAGGAGTTGGGATGAAGAAGTTATCCCACTTTCTAATCAGGTGATTCCAGTTTCCCAGTTTGGGAATAGGACAGCTTCTTCGTCGTTCCAATCAAACCAGGATGAATCACTTTGTAAGAAGCTTGATTTGGATACATAAAGTGGTGGAGAATCACCAGGAAGTTGAATAAATCTCATAGGAGTTGGGATGAAGAAGTTATCCCACTTTCTAATCAGGTGATTCCAGTTTCCCAGTTTGGGAATAGGACAGCTTCTTCGTCGTTCCAATCAAACCAGGATGAATCACTTTGTAAGAAGCTTGATTTGGATACATAAAGTGGTGGAGAATCACCAGGAAGTTGAATAAATCTCATAGGAGTTGGGATGAAGAAGTTATCCCACTTTCTAATCAGGTGATTCCAGTTTCCCAGTTTGGGAATAGGACAGCTTCTTCGTCGTTCCAATCAAACCAGGATGAATCACTTTGTAAGAAGCTTGATTTGGATACATAAAGTGGTGGAGAATCACCAGGAAGTTGAATAAATCTCATAGGAGTTGGGATGAAGAAGTTATCCCACTTTCTAATCAGGTGATTCCAGTTTCCCAGTTTGGGAATAGGACAGCTTCTTCGTCGTTCCAATCAAACCAGGATGAATCACTTTGTAAGAAGCTTGATTTGGATACATAAAGTGGTGGAGAATCACCAGGAAGTTGAATAAATCTCATAGGAGTTGGGATGAAGAAGTTATCCCACTTTCTAATCAGGTGATTCCAGTTTCCCAGTTTGGGAATAGGACAGCTTCTTCGTCGTTCCAATCAAACCAGGATGAATCACTTTGTAAGAAGCTTGATTTGGATACATAAAGTGGTGGAGAATCACCAGGAAGTTGAATAAATCTCATAGGAGTTGGGATGAAGAAGTTATCCCACTTTCTAATCAGGTGATTCCAGTTTCCCAGTTTGGGAATAGGACAGCTTCTTCGTCGTTCCAATCAAACCAGGATGAATCACTTTGTAAGAAGCTTGATTTGGATACATAAAGTGGTGGAGAATCACCAGGAAGTTGAATAAATCTCATAGGAGTTGGGATGAAGAAGTTATCCCACTTTCTAATCAGGTGATTCCAGTTTCCCAGTTTGGGAATAGGACAGCTTCTTCGTCGTTCCAATCAAACCAGGATGAATCACTTTGTAAGAAGCTTGATTTGGATACATAAAGTGGTGGAGAATCACCAGGAAGTTGAATAAATCTCATAGGAGTTGGGATGAAGAAGTTATCCCACTTTCTAATCAGGTGATTCCAGTTTCCCAGTTTGGGAATAGGACAGCTTCTTCGTCGTTCCAATCAAACCAGGATGAATCACTTTGTAAGAAGCTTGATTTGGATACATAAAGTGGTGGAGAATCACCAGGAAGTTGAATAAATCTCATAGGAGTTGGGATGAAGAAGTTATCCCACTTTCTAATCAGGTGATTCCAGTTTCCCAGTTTGGGAATAGGACAGCTTCTTCGTCGTTCCAATCAAACCAGGATGAATCACTTTGTAAGAAGCTTGATTTGGATACATAAAGTGGTGGAGAATCACCAGGAAGTTGAATAAATCTCATAGGAGTTGGGATGAAGAAGTTATCCCACTTTCTAATCAGGTGATTCCAGTTTCCCAGTTTGGGAATAGGACAGCTTCTTCGTCGTTCCAATCAAACCAGGATGAATCACTTTGTAAGAAGCTTGATTTGGATACATAAAGTGGTGGAGAATCACCAGGAAGTTGAATAAATCTCATAGGAGTTGGGATGAAGAAGTTATCCCACTTTCTAATCAGGTGATTCCAGTTTCCCAGTTTGGGAATAGGACAGCTTCTTCGTCGTTCCAATCAAACCAGGATGAATCACTTTGTAAGAAGCTTGATTTGGATACATAAAGTGGTGGAGAATCACCAGGAAGTTGAATAAATCTCATAGGAGTTGGGATGAAGAAGTTATCCCACTTTCTAATCAGGTGATTCCAGTTTCCCAGTTTGGGAATAGGACAGCTTCTTCGTCGTTCCAATCAAACCAGGATGAATCACTTTGTAAGAAGCTTGATTTGGATACATAAAGTGGTGGAGAATCACCAGGAAGTTGAATAAATCTCATAGGAGTTGGGATGAAGAAGTTATCCCACTTTCTAATCAGGTGATTCCAGTTTCCCAGTTTGGGAATAGGACAGCTTCTTCGTCGTTCCAATCAAACCAGGATGAATCACTTTGTAAGAAGCTTGATTTGGATACATAAAGTGGTGGAGAATCACCAGGAAGTTGAATAAATCTCATAGGAGTTGGGATGAAGAAGTTATCCCACTTTCTAATCAGGTGATTCCAGTTTCCCAGTTTGGGAATAGGACAGCTTCTTCGTCGTTCCAATCAAACCAGGATGAATCACTTTGTAAGAAGCTTGATTTGGATACATAAAGTGGTGGAGAATCACCAGGAAGTTGAATAAATCTCATAGGAGTTGGGATGAAGAAGTTATCCCACTTTCTAATCAGGTGATTCCAGTTTCCCAGTTTGGGAATAGGACAGCTTCTTCGTCGTTCCAATCAAACCAGGATGAATCACTTTGTAAGAAGCTTGATTTGGATACATAAAGTGGTGGAGAATCACCAGGAAGTTGAATAAATCTCATAGGAGTTGGGATGAAGAAGTTATCCCACTTTCTAATCAGGTGATTCCAGTTTCCCAGTTTGGGAATAGGACAGCTTCTTCGTCGTTCCAATCAAACCAGGATGAATCACTTTGTAAGAAGCTTGATTTGGATACATAAAGTGGTGGAGAATCACCAGGAAGTTGAATAAATCTCATAGGAGTTGGGATGAAGAAGTTATCCCACTTTCTAATCAGGTGATTCCAGTTTCCCAGTTTGGGAATAGGACAGCTTCTTCGTCGTTCCAATCAAACCAGGATGAATCACTTTGTAAGAAGCTTGATTTGGATACATAAAGTGGTGGAGAATCACCAGGAAGTTGAATAATCTCATAGGAGTTGGGATGAAGAAGTTATCCCACTTTCTAATCAGGTGATTCCAGTTTCCCAGTTTGGGAATAGGACAGCTTCTTCGTCGTTCCAATCAAACCAGGATGAATCACTTTGTAAGAAGCTTGATTTGGATACATAAAGTGGTGGAGAATCACCAGGAAGTTGAATAAATCTCATAGGAGTTGGGATGAAGAAGTTATCCCACTTTCTAATCAGGTGATTCCAGTTTCCCAGTTTGGGAATAGGACAGCTTCTTCGTCGTTCCAATCAAACCAGGATGAATCACTTTGTAAGAAGCTTGATTTGGATACATAAAGTGGTGGAGAATCACCAGGAAGTTGAATAAATCTCATAGGAGTTGGGATGAAGAAGTTATCCCACTTTCTAATCAGGTGATTCCAGTTTCCCAGTTTGGGAATAGGACAGCTTCTTCGTCGTTCCAATCAAACCAGGATGAATCACTTTGTAAGAAGCTTGATTTGGATACATAAAGTGGTGGAGAATCACCAGGAAGTTGAATAAATCTCATAGGAGTTGGGATGAAGAAGTTATCCCACTTTCTAATCAGGTGATTCCAGTTTCCCAGTTTGGGAATAGGACAGCTTCTTCGTCGTTCCAATCAAACCAGGATGAATCACTTTGTAAGAAGCTTGATTTGGATACATAAAGTGGTGGAGAATCACCAGGAAGTTGAATAAATCTCATAGGAGTTGGGATGAAGAAGTTATCCCACTTTCTAATCAGGTGATTCCAGTTTCCCAGTTTGGGAATAGGACAGCTTCTTCGTCGTTCCAATCAAACCAGGATGAATCACTTTGTAAGAAGCTTGATTTGGATACATAAAGTGGTGGAGAATCACCAGGAAGTTGAATAAATCTCATAGGAGTTGGGATGAAGAAGTTATCCCACTTTCTAATCAGGTGATTCCAGTTTCCCAGTTTGGGAATAGGACAGCTTCTTCGTCGTTCCAATCAAACCAGGATGAATCACTTTGTAAGAAGCTTGATTTGGATACATAAAGTGGTGGAGAATCACCAGGAAGTTGAATAAATCTCATAGGAGTTGGGATGAAGAAGTTATCCCACTTTCTAATCAGGTGATTCCAGTTTCCCAGTTTGGGAATAGGACAGCTTCTTCGTCGTTCCAATCAAACCAGGATGAATCACTTTGTAAGAAGCTTGATTTGGATACATAAAGTGGTGGAGAATCACCAGGAAGTTGAATAAATCTCATAGGAGTTGGGATGAAGAAGTTATCCCACTTTCTAATCAGGTGATTCCAGTTTCCCAGTTTGGGAATAGGACAGCTTCTTCGTCGTTCCAATCAAACCAGGATGAATCACTTTGTAAGAAGCTTGATTTGGATACATAAAGTGGTGGAGAATCACCAGGAAGTTGAATAAATCTCATAGGAGTTGGGATGAAGAAGTTATCCCACTTTCTAATCAGGTGATTCCAGTTTCCCAGTTTGGGAATAGGACAGCTTCTTCGTCGTTCCAATCAAACCAGGATGAATCACTTTGTAAGAAGCTTGATTTGGATACATAAAGTGGTGGAGAATCACCAGGAAGTTGAATAAATCTCATAGGAGTTGGGATGAAGAAGTTATCCCACTTTCTAATCAGGTGATTCCAGTTTCCCAGTTTGGGAATAGGACAGCTTCTTCGTCGTTCCAATCAAACCAGGATGAATCACTTTGTAAGAAGCTTGATTTGGATACATAAAGTGGTGGAGAATCACCAGGAAGTTGAATAAATCTCATAGGAGTTGGGATGAAGAAGTTATCCCACTTTCTAATCAGGTGATTCCAGTTTCCCAGTTTGGGAATAGGACAGCTTCTTCGTCGTTCCAATCAAACCAGGATGAATCACTTTGTAAGAAGCTTGATTTGGATACATAAAGTGGTGGAGAATCACCAGGAAGTTGAATAAATCTCATAGGAGTTGGGATGAAGAAGTTATCCCACTTTCTAATCAGGTGATTCCAGTTTCCCAGTTTGGGAATAGGACAGCTTCTTCGTCGTTCCAATCAAACCAGGATGAATCACTTTGTAAGAAGCTTGATTTGGATACATAAAGTGGTGGAGAATCACCAGGAAGTTGAATAAATCTCATAGGAGTTGGGATGAAGAAGTTATCCCACTTTCTAATCAGGTGATTCCAGTTTCCCAGTTTGGGAATAGGACAGCTTCTTCGTCGTTCCAATCAAACCAGGATGAATCACTTTGTAAGAAGCTTGATTTGGATACATAAAGTGGTGGAGAATCACCAGGAAGTTGAATAAATCTCATAGGAGTTGGGATGAAGAAGTTATCCCACTTTCTAATCAGGTGATTCCAGTTTCCCAGTTTGGGAATAGGACAGCTTCTTCGTCGTTCCAATCAAACCAGGATGAATCACTTTGTAAGAAGCTTGATTTGGATACATAAAGTGGTGGAGAATCACCAGGAAGTTGAATAAATCTCATAGGAGTTGGGATGAAGAAGTTATCCCACTTTCTAATCAGGTGATTCCAGTTTCCCAGTTTGGGAATAGGACAGCTTCTTCGTCGTTCCAATCAAACCAGGATGAATCACTTTGTAAGAAGCTTGATTTGGATACATAAAGTGGTGGAGAATCACCAGGAAGTTGAATAAATCTCATAGGAGTTGGGATGAAGAAGTTATCCCACTTTCTAATCAGGTGATTCCAGTTTCCCAGTTTGGGAATAGGACAGCTTCTTCGTCGTTCCAATCAAACCAGGATGAATCACTTTGTAAGAAGCTTGATTTGGATACATAAAGTGTTGGAGAATCACCAGGAAGTTGAATAAATCTCATAGGAGTTGGGATGAAGAAGTTATCCCACTTTCTAATCAGGTGATTCCAGTTTCCCAGTTTGGGAATAGGACAGCTTCTTCGTCGTTCCAATCAAACCAGGATGAATCACTTTGTAAGAAGCTTGATTTGGATACATAAAGTGGTGGAGAATCACCAGGAAGTTGAATAAATCTCATAGAGTTGGGATGAAGAAGTTATCCCACTTTCTAATCAGGTGATTCCAGTTTCCCAGTTTGGGAATAGGACAGCTTCTTCGTCGTTCCAATCAAACCAGGATGAATCACTTTGTAAGAAGCTTGATTTGGATACATAAAGTGGTGGAGAATCACCAGGAAGTTGAATAAATCTCATAGGAGTTGGGATGAAGAAGTTATCCCACTTTCTAATCAGGTGATTCCAGTTTCCCAGTTTGGGAATAGGACAGCTTCTTCGTCGTTCCAATCAAACCAGGATGAATCACTTTGTAAGAAGCTTGATTTGGATACATAAAGTGGTGGAGAATCACCAGGAAGTTGAATAAATCTCATAGGAGTTGGGATGAAGAAGTTATCCCACTTTCTAATCAGGTGATTCCAGTTTCCCAGTTTGGGAATAGGACAGCTTCTTCGTCGTTCCAATCAAACCAGGATGAATCACTTTGTAAGAAGCTTGATTTGGATACATAAAGTGTTGGAGAATCACCAGGAAGTTGAATAAATCTCATAGGAGTTGGGATGAAGAAGTTATCCCACTTTCTAATCAGGTGATTCCAGTTTCCCAGTTTGGGAATAGGACAGCTTCTTCGTCGTTCCAATCAAACCAGGATGAATCACTTTGTAAGAAGCTTGATTTGGATACATAAAGTGGTGGAGAATCACCAGGAAGTTGAATAAATCTCATAGGAGTTGGGATGAAGAAGTTATCCCACTTTCTAATCAGGTGATTCCAGTTTCCCAGTTTGGGAATAGGACAGCTTCTTCGTCGTTCCAATCAAACCAGGATGAATCACTTTGTAAGAAGCTTGATTTGGATACATAAAGTGGTGGAGAATCACCAGGAAGTTGAATAAATCTCATAGGAGTTGGGATGAAGAAGTTATCCCACTTTCTAATCAGGTGATTCCAGTTTCCCAGTTTGGGAATAGGACAGCTTCTTCGTCGTTCCAATCAAACCAGGATGAATCACTTTGTAAGAAGCTTGATTTGGATACATAAAGTGGTGGAGAATCACCAGGAAGTTGAATAAATCTCATAGGAGTTGGGATGAAGAAGTTATCCCACTTTCTAATCAGGTGATTCCAGTTTCCCAGTTTGGGAATAGGACAGCTTCTTCGTCGTTCCAATCAAACCAGGATGAATCACTTTGTAAGAAGCTTGATTTGGATACATAAAGTGGTGGAGAATCACCAGGAAGTTGAATAAATCTCATAGGAGTTGGGATGAAGAAGTTATCCCACTTTCTAATCAGGTGATTCCAGTTTCCCAGTTTGGGAATAGGACAGCTTCTTCGTCGTTCCAATCAAACCAGGATGAATCACTTTGTAAGAAGCTTGATTTGGATACATAAAGTGGTGGAGAATCACCAGGAAGTTGAATAAATCTCATAGGAGTTGGGATGAAGAAGTTATCCCACTTTCTAATCAGGTGATTCCAGTTTCCCAGTTTGGGAATAGGACAGCTTCTTCGTCGTTCCAATCAACCAGGATGAATCACTTTGTAAGAAGCTTGATTTGGATACATAAAGGGTGGAGAATCACCAGGAAGTTGAATAAATCTCATAGGAGTTGGGATGAAGAAGTTATCCCACTTTCTAATCAGGTGATTCCAGTTTCCCAGTTTGGGAATAGGACAGCTTCTTCGTCGTTCCAATCAAACCAGGATGAATCACTTTGTAAGAAGCTTGATTTGGATACATAAAGTGGTGGAGAATCACCAGGAAGTTGAATAATCTCATAGGAGTTGGGATGAAGAAGTTATCCCACTTTCTAATCAGGTGATTCCAGTTTCCCAGTTTGGGAATAGGACAGCTTCTTCGTCGTTCCAATCAAACCAGGATGAATCACTTTGTAAGAAGCTTGATTTGGATACATAAAGTGGTGGAGAATCACCAGGAAGTTGAATAAATCTCATAGGAGTTGGGATGAAGAAGTTATCCCACTTTCTAATCAGGTGATTCCAGTTTCCCAGTTTGGGAATAGGACAGCTTCTTCGTCGTTCCAATCAAACCAGGATGAATCACTTTGTAAGAAGCTTGATTTGGATACATAAAGTGTTGGAGAATCACCAGGAAGTTGAATAAATCTCATAGGAGTTGGGATGAAGAAGTTATCCCACTTTCTAATCAGGTGATTCCAGTTTCCCAGTTTGGGAATAGGACAGCTTCTTCGTCGTTCCAATCAAACCAGGATGAATCACTTTGTAAGAAGCTTGATTTGGATACATAAAGTGGTGGAGAATCACCAGGAAGTTGAATAAATCTCATAGAGTTGGGATGAAGAAGTTATCCCACTTTCTAATCAGGTGATTCCAGTTTCCCAGTTTGGGAATAGGACAGCTTCTTCGTCGTTCCAATCAAACCAGGATGAATCACTTTGTAAGAAGCTTGATTTGGATACATAAAGTGGTGGAGAATCACCAGGAAGTTGAATAAATCTCATAGAGTTGGGATGAAGAAGTTATCCCACTTTCTAATCAGGTGATTCCAGTTTCCCAGTTTGGGAATAGGACAGCTTCTTCGTCGTTCCAATCAAACCAGGATGAATCACTTTGTAAGAAGCTTGATTTGGATACATAAAGTGGTGGAGAATCACCAGGAAGTTGAATAAATCTCATAGGAGTTGGGATGAAGAAGTTATCCCACTTTCTAATCAGGTGATTCCAGTTTCCCAGTTTGGGAATAGGACAGCTTCTTCGTCGTTCCAATCAAACCAGGATGAATCACTTTGTAAGAAGCTTGATTTGGATACATAAAGTGGTGGAGAATCACCAGGAAGTTGAATAAATCTCATAGGAGTTGGGATGAAGAAGTTATCCCACTTTCTAATCAGGTGATTCCAGTTTCCCAGTTTGGGAATAGGACAGCTTCTTCGTCGTTCCAATCAACCAGGATGAATCACTTTGTAAGAAGCTTGATTTGGATACATAAAGTGGTGGAGAATCACCAGGAAGTTGAATAATCTCATAGGAGTTGGGATGAAGAAGTTATCCCACTTTCTAATCAGGTGATTCCAGTTTCCCAGTTTGGGAATAGGACAGCTTCTTCGTCGTTCCAATCAAACCAGGATGAATCACTTTGTAAGAAGCTTGATTTGGATACATAAAGTGGTGGAGAAACACCAGGAAGTTGAATAAATCTCATAGGAGTTGGGATGAAGAAGTTATCCCACTTTCTAATCAGGTGATTCCAGTTTCCCAGTTTGGGAATAGGACAGCTTCTTCGTCGTTCCAATCAAACCAGGATGAATCACTTTGTAAGAAGCTTGATTTGGATACATAAAGTGGTGGAGAATCACCAGGAAGTTGAATAAATCTCATAGGAGTTGGGATGAAGAAGTTATCCCACTTTCTAATCAGGTGATTCCAGTTTCCCAGTTTGGGAATAGGACAGCTTCTTCGTCGTTCCAATCAAACCAGGATGAATCACTTTGTAAGAAGCTTGATTTGGATACATAAAGTGGTGGAGAATCACCAGGAAGTTGAATAAATCTCATAGGAGTTGGGATGAAGAAGTTATCCCACTTTCTAATCAGGTGATTCCAGTTTCCCAGTTTGGGAATAGGACAGCTTCTTCGTCGTTCCAATCAACCAGGATGAATCACTTTGTAAGAAGCTTGATTTGGATACATAAAGTGGTGGAGAATCACCAGGAAGTTGAATAAATCTCATAGGAGTTGGGATGAAGAAGTTATCCCACTTTTAATCAGGTGATTCCAGTTTCCCAGTTTGGGAATAGGACAGCTTCTTCGTCGTTCCAATCAAACCAGGATGAATCACTTTGTAAGAAGCTTGATTTGGATACATAAAGTGTTGTGGAGAACACAGGAAGTTGAATCTCATAGGAGTTGGGAGAGAAGTTATCCCACCAATCAAGTGATTCCTTTCCTAATTCATAGTTTCCCAGCTTCGTCGTCCAACCACACAACTCCATTGTAAATTCCAACATAACCTTTTGGATACATAAATTTGTCTTATTCCCAATCACCAGGTTGTTGAATTTATCCACCCTTCAGGATGAAGAAGTTATCACCCTTTCAGATGGTTTTTTAGTTTCATCCCTTCCTTCCCACTCCCCTTCGTCCCTTCTCCCCTTTGGTAATCAGCTCTTTTCTTCTCCTCCCTTGTTTTCCTTAAGTTTGGGATGTTTTGTTGTTGATGTCTCATCCATTGGGATGAAGAATCTCCCAGGAGTTTTCCCATTTGGGAGCCCCCTCTTGGTTCCTTTCCCGTTTGGGAATTCTAGTTTTCTTCGTCCTCCCCAGAATCGATCTGTACCATTGTAAGAAGCTTGATTTGATACTAAAATGGTGGGAATCACCAGGAAGTTGAATCTCATAGGATTTGGGATGAAAAGTTTCCACTTTCAATCAGGTGATTCCAGTTTCCCAGTTTATAATTCCTCAGACTTCTCGTCTTCCAATCAAGAATCCTCACTTCCTATCTTGAATTGATCATAAAGAGAAGACACCAGGAAGTTGAATAAATCTCATAGGAGTTGGATGAAGAAGTTATCCCACTTTCTAATCAGGTGATTCCAGTTTCCCAGTTTGGGAATAGGACAGCTTCTTCTTCGTCGTTCCAATCAAACCAGGATGAATCACTTTGTAAGAAGCTTGATTTGGATACATAAAGTGGTGGAGAATCACCAGAAGTTGAATAAATCTCATAGGAGTTGGGATGAAGAAGTTATCCCACTTTCTAATCAGGTGATTCCAGTTTCCCAGTTTGGAATAGGACAGCTTCTTCGTCGTTCCAATCAAACCAGGATGAATCACTTTGTAAGAAGCTTGATTTGGATACATAAAGTGTGGAGAATCACCAGGAAGTTGAATAAATCTCATAGGAGTTGGGATGAAGAAGTTATCCCACTTTCTAATCAGGTGATTCCAGTTTCCCAGTTTGGGAATAGGACAGCTTCTTCGTCGTTCCAATCAAACCAGGATGAATCACTTTGTAAGAAGCTTGATTTGGATACATAAAGTGTTGGAGAATCACCAGGAAGTTGAATAAATCTCATAGGAGTTGGGATGAAGAAGTTATCCCACTTTCAAATCAGGTGATTCCAGTTTCCCAGTTTGGGAATAGGACAGCTTCTTCGTCGTTCCAATCAAACCAGGATGAATCACTTTGTAAGAAGCTTGATTTGGATACATAAAGTGGTGGAGAATCACCAGGAAGTTGAATAAATCTCATAGGAGTTGGGATGAAGAAGTTATCCCACTTTCTAATCAGGTGATTCCAGTTTTCCAGTTTGGGAATAGGACAGCTTCTTCTTTGTCGTTCCAATCAAACCAGGATGAATCACTTTGTAAGAAACTTTATTTGGATACATAAAGTGGTGGAGAATCACCAGGAAGTTGAATAAATCTCATAGGAGTTGGGATGAAGAAGTTATCCCACTTTCTAATCAGGTGATTCCAGTTTCCCAGTTTGGGAATAGGACAGCTTCTTCGTCGTTCCAATCAAACCAGGATGAATCACTTTGTAAGAAGCTTGATTTGGATACATAAAGTGGTGGAGAATCACCAGGAAGTTGAATAAATCTCATAGGAGTTGGGATGAAGAAGTTATCCCACTTTCTAATCAGGTGATTCCAGTTTCCCAGTTTGGGAATAGGACAGCTTCTTCGTCGTTCCAATCAAACCAGGATGAATCACTTTGTAAGAAGCTTGATTTGGATACATAAAGTGTTGGAGAATCACCAGGAAGTTGAATAAATCTCATAGGTTGGGATGAAGAAGTTATCCCACTTCTAATCAGGTGATTCCAGTTTCCCAGTTTGGGAATAGGACAGCTTCTTCGTCGTTCCAATCAAACCAGGATGAATCACTTTGTAAGAAGCTTGATTTGGATACATAAAGTGGTGGAGAATCACCAGGAAGTTGAATAAATCTCATAGGAGTTGGGATGAAGAAGTTATCCCACCTTCTAATCAGGTGATTCCATTTCCCCAGTTTGGGAATAGGACAGCTTCTTCGTCGTTCCAATCAACCAGGATGAATCACTTTGTAAGAAGCTTGATTTGGATACATAAAGTGTTGGAGAATCACCAGGAAGTTGAATAAATCTCATAGGAGTTGGGATGAAGAAGTTATCCCACTTTCTAATCAGGTGATTCCAGTTTCCCAGTTTGGGAATAGGACAGCTTCTTCGTCGTTCCAATCAAACCAGGATGAATCACTTTGTAAGAAGCTTGATTTGGATACATAAAGTGGTGGAGAATCACCAGGAAGTTGAATAATCTCATAGGAGTTGGGATGAAGAAGTTATCCCACTTTCTAATCAGGTGATTCCAGTTTCCCAGTTTGGGAATAGGACAGCTTCTTCGTCGTTCCAATCAAACCAGGATGAATCACTTTGTAAGAAGCTTGATTTGGATACATAAAGGTGGAGAATCACCAGGAAGTTGAATAATCTCATAGGAGTTGGGATGAAGAAGTTATCCCACTTTCTAATCAGGTGATTCCAGTTTCCCAGTTTGGGAATAGGACAGCTTCTTCTCGTCGTTCCAATCAAACCAGGATGAATCACTTTGTAAGAAGCTTGATTTGGATACATAAAGTGGTGGAGAATCACCAGGAAGTTGAATAAATCTCATAGGAGTTGGGATGAAGAAGTTATCCCACTTTCTAATCAGGTGATTCCAGTTTCCCAGTTTGGGAATAGGACAGCTTCTTCTTCGTCGTTCCAATCACCCAGGATGAATCACTTTGTAAGAAGCTTGATTTGGATACATAAAGGGTGGAGAATCACCAGGAAGTTGAATAATCTCATAGGAGTTGGGATGAAGAAGTTATCCCACTTTCTAATCAGGTGATTCCAGTTTCCCAGTTTGGGATAGGACAGCTTCTTCGTCGTTCCAATCAAACCAGGATGAATCACTTTGTAAGAAGCTTGATTTGGATACATAAAGTGTTGGAGAATCACCAGGAAGTTGAATAAATCTCATAGGAGTTGGGATGAAGAAGTTATCCCACTTTCAATCAGGTGATTCCAGTTTCCCAGTTTGGGAATAGGACATTCTTCGTCGTTCCAATCAAACCAGGATGAATCACTTTGTAAGAAGCTTGATTTGGATACATAAAGTTGGAGAATCACCAGGAAGTTGAATAAATCTCATAGGAGTTGGGATGAAGAAGTTATCCCACTTTCTAATCAGGTGATTCCAGTTTCCCAGTTGGGAATAGGACAGCTTCTTCGTCGTTCCAATCAACCAGGATGAATCACTTTGTAAGAAGCTTGATTTGGATACATAAAGTGTTGGAGAATCACCAGGAGTTGAATAAATCTCATAGGAGTTGGGATGAAGAAGTTATCCCACTTTCTAATCAGGTGATTCCAGTTTCCCAGTTTGGGAATAGGACAGCTTCTCTTCTTCGTCGTTCCAATCACCAGGATGAATCACTTTGTAAGAAGCTTGATTTGGATACATAAGTGTTGGAGAATCACCAGGAAGTTGAATTAATCTCATAGGAGTTGGGATGAAGTTATCCCACTTTCAAATCAGGTGATTCCAGTTTCCCAGTTTGGGAATAGGACAGCTTCTTTCTTCGTTCGTCCCAATCAAACCAGGATGAATCACTTTGTAAGAAGCTTGATTTGGATACATAAAGTGTTGGAGAATCACCAGGAAGTTGAATAAATCTCATAGGAGTTGGGATGAAGAAGTTATCCCACTTTCTAATCAGGTGATTCCAGTTTCCCAGTTTGGGAATAGGACAGCTTCTTCGTCGTTCCAATCAAACCAGGATGAATCACTTTGTAAGAAGCTTGATTTGGATACATAAAGTGGTGGAGAATCACCAGGAAGTTGAATAAATCTCATAGGAGTTGGGATGAAGAAGTTATCCCACTTTCTAATCAGGTGATTCCAGTTTCCCAGTTTGGGAATAGGACAGCTTCTTCGTCGTTCCAATCAACCAGGATGAATCACTTTGTAAGAAGCTTGATTTGGATACATAAAGTGGTGGAGAATCACCAGGAAGTTGAATAAATCTCATAGAGTTGGGATGAAGAAGTTATCCCACTTTCTAATCAGGTGATTCCGTTTCCCAGTTTGGGAATAGGACAGCTTCTTCTTTCGTTCA
>NW_026014432.1:0-37363 GCF_020379485.1 Brassica napus | reverse complement strand
AGGCCATAAGAAGAGCCAATGCTGATACTTCACCCCACCTCAAGCCAAGCAAATTCAACAAGGAGAGAGAAGCCAGAGCTCACATGTCCACCGAACAAGGCAGTTGGCGTGCATCCGGGGCTGGTACATCCTCAAAGTGAATGAGAGGCTGATCACTGAGAAGCGAGAGCTGAGCTCTCTCTTCTCACCACTCAGGAGAACGACTAGAGCATGAGGTGATCAGGAAGTCAGACATAGATGCACTCATCAGCTGCTCTTAAAGAGTCTGTGATATTACGTGTATGAACGCACACACCAATTAACCTAATGTGCACACTACTACCACAATCGAATGACGGTGATGTCGATGTAGCACTTTAGGTAAGTGTCAGGCCAATCGCCACAGAGACCCAACTGTTACACTTTATTTCTATAGGATCAATATTAAGCTAAAAGCTCAATGTATGGGGGTTTTAATTGAGTGTATTATATAATCCGAAAGATAAAAGACTAAGTTAAAAGGGTTTTCAGATTATTTAAAAGATCTAGGTTCATGGGGTAGCAGGTGATTTCATTGGGATACTTAGGATCATGAGCTACACAACTATTCAGGAAACAATACGAGTACCGAAGCAATATCAGAACTTGAAACAGACACAGAAGACGATATGATAACACCACTTACGGGTGCCGTGTCGCTACTTGTGACCTCAAGTTATTCCAGCAATCCTAATGCGCTCAAACTGTCGTTTGGTTATCAGAGAAAGATGACGAACACAGCATTAAGTTCAGTATTGAATTGGTTTCAACGAGATTCGCCTAACATAACCGGCTTTAGTCACGTTGGCTAAGGACAGAAGACTCGCCTAGATCCTATGCTACCTTTCACAGTAACCAAAAAACACTTTTGATGAATAGATTAAACCTTGTGGATCAGATGACACAATATGGCCAGTTTAAACATAGCAGATTAGCATAACGCCCAATAGACAGAGATATCAAGGAGATAAACAATCAAGTGTTTGTGAGTCTAGCTCATGTGGATCCATGATCAGCTGTAACACCCTACCAACCTAACAAGCGACTACTCAGACATGGACAAAGAAATCACCTAGACTTGACTGAAGAATGAAAAACATAAAACATGATGAGCAAGTCCAATAGCGGTTAAGAATAGGGGTAGGTGTTCCAGGGAGGAAAATCTTCTCTATGACGAGCCAAGAAAAAGCCAATGCTGGACGCCTTCTCCAGCCACCTTTACAATCAGCAAATCCTCAAATTCTAAAGACTCCAATGGTTTTCTTCTGTCTGAATAGCGTAGTAATGTAAAAGAAGAGAAAAATATGATCTATATCAACCCACAGGCGGCTGGAGAAAAGCATGAGATAATAGGGTCAAATCCGTAAGTCACACTTGTAGTTTCCTTACAATAATCTCTGCCGCTGTACAACACGACACTCTACTCGGACACAGTCACTAACACGGTTGCTCCGCTATCCGGAATCAATATTACATGGAGACATGGTGTTGCAGTGAGGAACATACCAAATTAGCAGACCATTGGTCGGTTTTCTGCCTCTTTGTGATCAAGGCGGACCGTTCCCATCACCAGATCACAATGACATATCAGCCCTGATACATGACTCCAAACAGACTAGGAACTTGTGACCAATCTATACGATAAGATCTTGAATGAACCAATTTCAAGCAGCAGTTAAGATATACAACTCCTTGATTACGTAAACACAGCATATATTCAATTTCCCTACAGACTTAGATGCTAACTTGTGTGTCCTCAAATACAATGTCGACAAGTATCAAAGAACAGGAGTCAGATAATGGACCATTTGAATGCAGCAGTGGGGGGAATCAACATCTACCTATGTCTGCAGCATATCACCATAGACTTTAAAACCAAGTGACAGCTATCACTGAACCAAATAAAACATCATGCTGTTCAGCATCTTTCAGAATACTAGGACAAACAACCCAAAGAAAGTACCCCCACTAGACTGTCGCGGATAAAAAATCGTAAAATTCGGCAAAGCCATATCTTCATCTCCAACCTAGAAAAATAGATCTACTAAACAAAATCCATGGGCCGACTAATCAAGAATCTTGCAACACCATCAGACTTCTTCTCAGCAATGGAATCCCCTAGCCATGTTATCATCGGAAACAGAAGTAGCGTGCACCTCTTCTACAACCAGGCAACTCCATTCAATGCAAAGCACGTGTACATAGGTGAGGGAAGACGAGCTAGTTGTAACAATATGGCAAGTAAAAGAGTGTTTAGGGGCTAGCATACAAAGATTTTGTCATGTATGAAGATGGATGGGGAAAAGGATAATTCGTAACACACACAAAACATGCTCTGAAACACAAAGTAAAACTGACAACACACCTTCCAGTCCCCTGACTGTGTTCAAAAATCGGCTCCATATTCATCTGAAAGGAAACACATACTCAGAACTCCTTCATTTAAGGAAGCGGGAGCGGTGTACACACTCATCATCATTAGGCTAGGTGTGGAACAGGCTTAATGGTGGAGTTAAGAGTGTTTAGGGGTACCTTTCATTGAGGATGCAAGATATCACACAAAATGGCAAGAGAGGATAGATCCATTGATGTCCACAGCCTCTACTCGTTTTTGCTCTATCTGGTGCGACTGTTCTGATGGCGGAACAGGCAACTGATTGTTCTGCGTTCCATTTTCCTTTTGGTAACCACTCCTTTGTTCGATATTCCCAGTGGCTCATGTTTCTTTGATTTCATCCCCTTCTCCATCACCTTATTTTGCTCTTTTTTTTTTTTTTTTTTTTTTTTTTTGATATGGTGATGTGACGAAGAAGGAGGTCATACATGATGGTTCTGAGTGCCACTGGTGGTTCTGATTTTGCAACCATTCTGGTTCTCCACCCCTGCTCTTGCGCAGTTCATTGGTTATGGAGCGGTTGCTCCCTTAATCCGCTTGTTCTCCTTTCTGACAGAATTTCTGCAGCAGTAACGAGTAGGAGGCTGCGTTGATCCTTTCCTCTCTGACCTTTTTGCACAAATCTGCACATATGACACTGAAAAACAAATGCATGAAGGTGGAATAAAGGCTAAGGTGTAGGGTGGGAACTAGCTAAAGATGAGCTAGCCACTCAGGATCAGCAAGATGGATAAAAAGGATAAGAAGTCCTGAGTGTGTTCTCGTTTCCCTGATCTAATGCCCATAACAAGAAGAATTTCAGTCAAGATTAGGTTCAAGTAAGGTGGAGTTAAGTCTACCCAGTGTAACCTGATCGGCTGAGAACTTCTGGAGAATCAAGTGAGATATGTCAGGGTGTTCCAGGTCCACATGTGTGTCTTTCGCCACTGCTAAGGTTACTGAATAAGATAACTAAAGCACGAGGTGGTCAGTGATCAACACAGAATAAGGTCCAAATTCCCACAAAGTTTTGACTGACTCAATAAAAACTGACTCAAATTGACCCAAAAGAAAAACAAAAGAAAGAAACGAGTTAGTAAACGACGAATCCTCCCCCAGACTTACTTCAGAACGTCCCTGGTGTGAAAATAAATCAGAGAGAAGGGGAAAACAAGAATAAATATATTTTTTTTTTTTTGGTCGAGATACTTACCTGAGTGGAGCAGGCGCTCCATGAAAATTCTGGGTGTGCTATCGTCAGATGATCGCCTGGAACAACCGCTCTTTTCAGGGGGTAGGTTGTTCTGTTTCTGCAACCCAGAATTTTTGAAGTATCTCGAATTTTTTTTGCTTTTTGACCTGAAACTCAATAAACTAAAACGAAAAATAAGTAAACAAAAAGAAAACCAAGTTATATTTACACTTACCAGTGGGTTGCCTCCCACCAAGCGCTTGGTTTTAGTCTCTAGCTTGACTTGGTGACTGGGATCAGTCGGGTTGAGCAGGAGGGCCTGTTCCAAAACAAGCTCCACAATCAGACATGTTCAGCTTTAAAACCCTGCTCAACAACCCTTTCACAGCATCTTCCCCTTTTTTCTCCTTCAGCTCATGTGTGAGAATAGCTCTGACTTTAGAGAACGGTTTAGAGGTATCCTTGCACTTTACCTCATACTCAATGGAGTTCTCATCACACTTGAGAGGTATCAAAGTCACCGTAGGATCTCCCTTGACTTTTTTTTCTTCTGGACTTTCTCTTTCACCCTTGAATTCCCTCTGAATTTAGTAGGATCAGTGCTAGGATCTTCATCAAAGAACAGTCTGCTCTCACCCTTATCACCATGCTCCTTCTTTGGAACAACCTTCAGCTTTTCTACATCAAACACTGAGATGCGAGAGGCGTGTGATGAGGAAGATCTGGTGGGTACAGCCTTGTAGAAAACTTTCTTGTTGATGTTGGAGAAGCAGACTCTCTTGTTGGACATATCGATGGTTGCTCCAACAGTAGCCATGAATGTCCTTCCAAATATCAAAGGCATCTCATGATCTTTGTTCATCTCAACAACCTGAAACTCAGCAGGAACAATGCATTCCCCTACTTGAACATGAAGGCTGCGGATGGTTCCATATGGGACTGCTCTGGAAGAATTTGCAAAGGTCAGGGTCAGCTGAGAACGCTCAACATCAGCAATACCCAAATCGTCTACAATAGCCTTTGAGATGAGATTCACACAAGAACCAGAGTCACAAAGAGCATCCTTGAAGGTTGTTCCTGCGATGGAACATGGGAAAACAAACTTTCCAGGATCATCAACCTTAGGCAATACCTTCAGTGCTGGTGTAGAGAGTGCTTTGGTATAGAGGACCTTGATCTCCTCTTGAGTCTCTCTACAGTATTTAAAGAACTGGAGCAATGGACGAATCTGCAGAGCATCTTCGAATGCAAGTTCTTTAGGAAGCCTTCTCACCATCTTGTTAAAACTTATCAGCTGCTCTTCACTAATGGGATCCATCAGATGTCTAGGTGGAATTGGATAGGGAACCTTAGGAACATAGACTCGCACTGGTGGAGTTTCAGCAGATTTGTCGGGAGCAGTTACTGCAGAGCTAGTAGGTTGCTCTGCTCTCTCTTCTGCGCCTGGAACAGTCTCAGCAAACAGCTGTTCTATTGCATTACAGTGTTCAGTCCTAGGATTTTTATCAGTTCTTCCAGGGAGCGTCTCTTGTTGCCTCTTGACACTCTCAACTGTTTGAGCAAGCTGAACATCGATCTTTCTCATATGGATTGCAAGATTGTCATACTTGTTATTCAGCTCAGTGAACATGTTGCCCATCCTGGTATCCATTTCTGTGGTTACCTGATTCAACGCCTTGGCCTGAACCTGCTGACCCTGCAACAGCTGTTGCATCATCATACCCAGACCCTTCAGCTCATCTGGTTGACTATTCCCGGTAGCTGGAACAGCATGCGGATTGCTCTGCGGTTGTCGCTGGTTCTGGTTCTGAATATGCCCGGCCGTAGGTTGTTCCATGCTGAAAACGTACCCTTGGTTGTTTTTCAGTAGCTGATCAACCTTGGCAGTCAGCTCATCTATTTTCTGGGCGTCAGAACTGTTTCCTTTCTTGGAGCAATCACTCTCCTCTTTCTTATTAGCTGAGCTAGCAGCCATGTTCTCAATCAGCTTCAACGCTCCATCAGTGGTTTGAGTCATGAAGTCTCCATTGCTCGCAGAGTTTAGAGCACCTTGGTATTTCCAGTCCACTCCATCATAGAAAATGTCCAGGAGGTAATCATCATCAAATCCATGGTGAGGACATTCTCTGCGATAGTCATTGAAGCGCTCCCATGTGTCGCAGAAAGGCTCATCAGTGAGCTGTTTGAAGGAGGTGATCTTGTTCCTCAATGCAGCTGTTCTCGCCTTAGAGTAGAAATGGCTGAGGAACGCTGATCGGACTGTTCCCATGAAGTGAGAGAGCCGGTAGGGAGAGAGTTCAACCACCGTGCAGCTTTTCCATCAAGAGAGAATGGGAATAGCATGCACCTGATGTAATCTGGTGGAACACCATTCGCGCGAGTGAAACTGCAGACTTTTTCGAAACTCTCAATATGCTCCATTGGAATTTCTGTAGAGAGACCAGAGAACACCTTTCTCTGTACTAGACCAATCAAAGCAGGCTTGATCTCGAAGTCCTGCCTGGTGCAGAGTGGAGGAACAATGGCAGAGCGCGTAGTAGGGATGTTACGCGGAAGGTTTCTCTGCCCGATTGGAACAGTCTGCGCCTGTTGTTCTTGCTGCGCGAGAGCAGCCTGTGTTGAGATGAGAGAATAAATGGTTGATATATTGAGAGAGGAAGAGAGTTGGAGTAGACAGTAACTTTGGAGTTTTACTGTGGTAACTTTAGTTTAACCACAGTAACAACTTGGGAAGTTATCTGATGGCATGAGAAGGTAACTTAGTGAAGGGAAGAGAGTAAACTCGACCAAAGAGGATAAGGAAGGATAAGGGAGCCTTTGACAGCCTGTATGATGCTGGAAAGGAGAGGATGCTTTTCTACTAGTGCAAGCATGTGAGAAAGCACAGCCAAGTGATTCAAAAGGAGTTCCAGCCTGTCCTTTGACTACACATGCTTATACATTTCGAAATCCCTTGTTGCTCTCTCTTTATATACTTGTAAACCCTCATCAGTATTAATTAATGGAGTTTTGAGTCTCTCTCTCTAGTCTCTCTCTTGTTCTTAATCTCTAATCTCTTTAATTCTCAGATTAAACTTAATCACTCTTTAAATCACAAAATCTAATATGGTATCAGAGCCAGGTTCCTTTAAAAGGAGAGAGTGATTTCGTTTTCTAAATGTCTTGAGTGTTCTTGAGTGTTCTTGAGAGTTCTTGAGAGTTTGTCAAGAGCTAGATCCTTTAAAAGTCAAGTTGGTGTCTGTTGGTGTTTCTTTTGGAGAGTCAGCCTCAAGGGAGTCCCTTTAGGTGTTTGACAAGGTCAGAAGAGGGGTCTAGTTTGTGGTTAAGCTTGGCGTGTGAGATTAGAAGCATTTGGGGGAAGATCTAGGCTAAAGGTTGTTGCTTTAGGCTAAAGGTTGTTGCTTTAGGCTAAAGGAAATGGAGCTGCTTCAATCTGGTACAACAAGGCGTGAAGAGAAGAAAGAGAGAGGGAATGAGTGGGGGTGGTTCTCACAAATGAAAACAACTCTGAAAAGGTGTGGAGTTTGGAGAAACCATGAGAAGGAAGAGTCTTTGAAGGGTAAAGCTGCTGAGAAAGATCAGACAGCAAGAGAAACAAGTGGAGATTGCTTTAGTCTTGAAGAAAGTATACTGCTTGAGAAGATTGAAGATGTTTATGAGAACAAGATCAATCTTAGGAGAGTGTGTGAAGTCAAGAAGGTGATCAGTGAAGCTAAGCAAGGAAGAGAAGAGTTCAATAACCATGTGAGGAAGCTACAACACTTGTGGGTTGAACTACAAGGGTTGAGATCCCATGTGGATGGGGATGCTACACCAGAGCAAGAGATGGTCTTGAAGCTCTTGGCGAGCATGGAGTCATCATATGGGTGGCTGGTGGAGATGGTTCTAAGAGGGGAACAGCTTCCGGAAATGGAAGAGATCTGTGTGCTTATAAGAAGGGCGTATGAGATAATGAGAGATGATGAGAGGCTAACCATGAGTAGGAGTGAGAGCTCATGGAAGCCAAATGGGAGTAGGAGTGAGAGCTTCCAGAAGCTAACCATGAGTAGGAGTGAGGGCTCATGGAGGCTAACCGGGAGTAGGAGTGAGGGCTTCCGGAAGAGGAGGAGGTGCAGAATGCTATCCAAAGCTTATGTCAACATAGGAAAGGGTAGGAAGAGAGTTGTGGGAGAGTGTTCTTACTCAGCCTACATGGGGGAATCAGTAGAAGACAGTGGGGTGTTAAGAGAGCAGGAGAAAGGGAGTGGAGCTGATGATCGCATCACCAGGAAGGAATGGAGAGTGTTCATGGAACATGTACAAGCCTTAGCAGCAAGCAAGAAGCATGCTATACAATCCGGAGCTTCTAAACCCATGGTGATTGATTCTGGAGCAAGTCATCATATGATCAGTGATAGGAGGCTTATAAGTGAGATCAAGGCTGCAACAGGGAGTGTTAGGATAGCTAATGGTGCTATGATCCCAATAGAAGGAGTGGGAAAGCTCAGACTGTTTGAGAAGGACACGGCTGCCTTCTACATGCCTCAGTTCACTTCAAATCTATTATCTGTGAAGAAAGCTACCATTGATCTTGATTGTCAAGTAGTATTCAGACCTGATGAAGTTGAGTTTCAAGATTTGAAGACTGGGAGAGTCATTGGCAGAGGAGACAGCAAGAATCAGCTATACCACCTCGACTTGGCTAAGACCTCTAATCCCTTTGATTCTATTTGCTTGAGTAGTACTGCTGAGAAGATTGATAGTATTACTTGGCATGCTAGATTAGGACATCCTCATGCTCGTGCCATTGAATTGATAATCCCTAATATGTCATTCAATCACTTGGATTGTGAAGCATGCATATTAGGAAAGCATTGTAGGACTGTTTTCCCAACATCTAAGACTACTTATGAGCATTGCTTTGATCTAGTTCACTCGGATGTGTGGACCGCTCCATGCATGTCTAGAGACAGCCATAAATACTTTGTAACATTCATTGATGAGAAGTCTAAGTATACATGGCTCACATTGCTTCCATCTAAAGATAAGGTGCTAGAAGCGTTTATGAACTTCCAAGCATATGTATCTAATCAATACAATGCTACTGTGAAGGTACTGAGATCAGACAATGGAGGTGAATACATCAGCAATGCCTTCAAGAGTCATCTAGCCAAGCATGGGATTGTGCATCAGACCAGTTGTCCCTACACACCACAGCAGAATGGTGTAGCTGAGAGGAAGAATAGGCACTTGATGGAGGTTGCTAGGTCGATGATGTTTCATGCAAATGTCCCAAAACGTTTTTGGGGAGATGCTGTACAGACTGCTTGCTATCTCATCAACCGGATCCCAACCAAGATACTGAAGAATCTGTCTCCATTTGAGGTGCTGAATAAGAGCAAGCCTTTTATTGATCACCTACGGGTATTTGGGTGTGTATGCTATGTCATGAGTCCAGGAGAACAGAGAAACAAGCTGGAGGCAAAGAGCACTAAGGCTATGTTCATTGGATACTCTATCACTCAGAAGGGATACAAGTGCTATGATCCTGAAGCAAGGAGAGTGATGGTATCTAGAGAAGTGAAGTTTATTGAATCAAAAGGGTATTATGAAGAAAAGGAGTGGGAAAATCTGAAGGATTTGTCTCAAGCTCCATCTGATAGAGCAACAACACTGAGGGTGCTGTTGGAGAAGCTAGGGATAGGGTTATCCCAGGATCAGGAATCTGGAAGAAGAGAGTCTTCCAATCCGACTAGTGAAGCTGAAAGAACAACTCCTCTTGATCATGAGAGGGGGAATGGAACTGAATCTCATGAGCAAGTGCATAATCAAGATTCAGGCCAGCATAATCAAGAGGTGACACAGGAAGTAGAGAGTGGTGCTCAGTCTAGTGGAGATGGGCAAAGAGAGTCTAATGGCTCAGATGAGAGTGGTACTCAGTCTAGTGGAGATTGGGAAGTGGATCCTGATGGGTCAAATGAGAGTGGTGCTCAATCAAGTGAAGATGGGCAAGAGCCACAAGAAGAACAAGTTCAGGAGCTGAGGAGGAGCACAAGGGTGAAGAGAGATGCTTCCAACTGGGTAAACACGAGAGTGTACTACAATGCCCAGGCTGTGGAGCATCCTTCTCAAGCTATGTGTTCCTTTGCAGAGTTTCCAGACGAGCATATAGCCTTCACAGTAAGCTTGGATGAGAGCTATATTCCAAGGACATATGAAGAAGCTATGGCTTTAAAGGAGTGGAGAGATTCAGTTGCTGATGAGTCCGGAGCCATGATTAAGAATGAAACATGGTATGAGAGTGAGCTGCCTAAAGGGAAGAAGGCAGTGACTAGTAAATGGGTGTTCACAATCAAGTTTCATCCTGATGGAAGAATAGAGAGGCGCAAGTCTAGGTTGGTGGCAAGAGGATTTACTCAGACATATGGTGAGGACTATGTTGAGACCTTTGCTCCTGTGGCTAAACTTCATACTATCAGGATTGTATTATCTTTAGCTGTGAATCTTGAGTGGGATTTGTGGCAAATGGATGTGAAGAATGCATTCCTTCAAGGAGAGTTGGAAGATGAAGTATACATGCATCCACCACCAGGTCTTGAACATCTAGTAAAGAAGGGTAATGTGTTGAGGTTGAGGAAAGCTATCTATGGTCTCAAGCAGTCTCCAAGGGCGTGGTACAACAAGTTGAGTACTACACTGAATGGGAGAGGGTTCAGAAAGTCAGAATTGGATCACACTCTCTTTACCCTAATCACCTCATCTGGTATTGTGGTATTACTTGTGTATGTGGATGATATCATCATCACAGGCAGTGATAAGGAAGGCATCAAGGCTACAAAGGAGTATCTCAAGGCAAGCTTTGAGATTAAAGACTTGGGGGAAATGAAGTATTTTCTTGGGATTGAGATATGCAGATCAAAGGAAGGATTGTTCATGTCTCAAAGGAAGTATGTGATTGATCTATTGAAGGGAGCAGATGCCTATGGAGGAAAGACAGCCAAGATGCCAATGGAGGATGGGTACAAGGTTCCACGTGAGGGGGAGATTGAGGATAGCAAGCCATTCCATGATCCTAAGCTGTATAGGAAGCTAGTGGGGAAGTTGATTTATCTTACCATTACTAGACCTGATGTATGCTTTGCGGTGAATCAAGTCAGTCAACACATGCAAGTTCCTAAGGAGCACCACTGGCGGATGGTGGAAAGGATCTTGATGTATCTGAATGGAACTACTGGTCTTGGAGTATGGATGGGATGTAACAAGAGTACTGAGGTTGTAGGCTACTGTGATGCGGATTGGGCTGGTGATAGAGCAGATAGAAGATCAACCACAGGCTATTGTACATTCATTGGTGGTAACTTGGTCACTTGGAAGAGTAAGAAGCAGAAGGTAGTGTCATGTTCCAGTGCTGAGGCCGAGTATAGAGCAATGCTGAAGCTTACAAATGAGCTAGTGTGGATAAAAGGGATTTTGAAGCATCTGGAGATTATTCAAGCAACGCCAATGACAATGCATTGTGATAATCAAGCAGCTATCCACATTGCATCTAACTCTGTGTTCCATGAGAGAACAAAGCACATTGAGGTTGATTGTCACAAGGTGAGGCAGATGATGATTCTTGGGGTGATTCTACCTTGTTATACTCGGAGTGAGGATCAGTTAGCAGATGTGTTCACAAAGGCAGCAAGGCAAAAGACAATGGAGTCCATACACATCAGGTTAGGACTCATTGATCTCTCGCCTAAGGGCTAGTCTATACACTCTCCTGATCATGTGATCTCTACTCTTTTTCCTCATTAAGGTTTTGTCCCAATGGGTTTTCCTTAATGAGGTTTTAATGAGGGAGATCTCATGGTCCTTCCAAGCTTGACTTGTTCCACATGGTCAAGCTTGAGGGGGAGTGTTGAGATGAGAGAATAAATGGTTGATATATTGAGAGAGGAAGAGAGTTGGAGTAGACAGTAACTTTGGAGTTTTACTGTGGTAACTTTAGTTTAACCACAGTAACAACTTGGGAAGTTATCTGATGGCATGAGAAGGTAACTTAGTGAAGGGAAGAGAGTAAACTCGACCAAAGAGGATAAGGAAGGATAAGGGAGCCTTTGACAGCCTGTATGATGCTGGAAAGGAGAGGATGCTTTTCTACTAGTGCAAGCATGTGAGAAAGCACAGCCAAGTGATTCAAAAGGAGTTCCAGCCTGTCCTTTGACTACACATGCTTATACATTTCGAAATCCCTTGTTGCTCTCTCTTTATATACTTGTAAACCCTCATCAGTATTAATTAATGGAGTTTTGAGTCTCTCTCTCTAGTCTCTCTCTTGTTCTTAATCTCTAATCTCTTTAATTCTCAGATTAAACTTAATCACTCTTTAAATCACAAAATCTAATAGCCTGTTCAGCAGCATCCTGCTGAGCTTGGATGGTCTGCTGCATTTGTAGCATCTGCTGCTGCATGAGTGCCATAGCCGCAGCGAGATCATCCTGATTGGCGTGATCACCCATAGTGGTGTCAGTTTGCCTTGGCTGTTGACGATTTGTTCTTTCTAACCTTGCTAGCTCCTGGTTGGTAAATGTAACTAACTCTCCTTGTGCGTTTCTCCGAGTATGTCTACTGGTCATGCACCTGGAACATTAGCTGCAACAAAAAGGATAAGGCAAGTTAGAGGTCTTAGACTAAATAAATAACCGAAAAATAAAGGTAAAAAGATGGTCCCCGGCAACGGCGCCAATTTGATATTACGTGTATACGCACACCAATTAACCTAATGTGCACACTACCACAATCGAATGGTATGTCGATGTAGCACTTTAGGATCGAATCCACAGAGACCAACTGTTAAACTTTATTTCTATAGGATCAATATTAAGCTAAAACAATATGGGGGTTTTAAGATTGAGGTATTATAACAGAAAATAAAAGACTAGTTAAAAGGTTTTCAGATGATTAAAAGAGCTAGGTTCAGGGTGATTCATTGGGATACTTAGGATCATGAGCTACACAACTATTCAGGAAAACAATACGAGCCAATCTAGAACTTGAACAACAAGAATAGATAAACCCACTGTCGTGGTGTCTACCAATTTATCAAGCAATCCTAATGCCTAAACTGTCGTTTGGATCAGAGAATGATGACAAGCATTAAGTTCAGATTCAATTGGTTCACGATTCGCCTTAACATCAGCTTTCGTTGGCTAAGGACAAATCGCCTATCTATGCTATTTCCAGTAACCTAAAACACTTTTGATGAATAGATTAAACTTGTGATCAGATGCTAAATGGCCAGTTTAACATAAGCAATAAGCATAACAATAGACAGAGATATCAAAGAATAACAATCCTATTTGTGTCTAGCTCATTGATCCATGATCCTTAACACCCTAAACCTAACAAGCGACTACTCAGACATGGACAAAGAAATCACAGAGACAAAGACTGAATAAAACATCATGCAATTCAATAGAATAAGAATAGGGTTCAGGATAATCTTCTCTATGACGAGAGAGATGGAGCCTTCTCCCTTTACAATCAGCAAATCCTCAAATTCTAAAGTCTCCAATGGTTTTCTTCTGTCTAGAATAGCGTAGAATGTAAAAAGAAAGAGAAAAATATGATATATCAAAGCCACAGGCGGCTGGGAGAAAAAGATGGGATAATTAGGGCAAATCCCGTAATGACTTGTAGTTTCCTTAAAAATCTCTGCCGCTGGAACACTCACTCGGAACAGTCACTCGGGTTGCTCCGCTATCCGGAACAGTCATCAAGACTGTTCTGCGTGAAAACCACCAAATTGCATTGTTTTCTGCCTCTTTTGTTCCAGCTGGTCCATCTCCCATCCAATGCAACTCCAGACCTGTAATGACTCCAAAAGGACTAGGAAGACTCGATAAAGACTTGAAAACCAATTTAAAAGCATATATACAAGATGTATAAAACACCATATATCAGTCTGGTAACAAACTAAGACCCAATACTCTTGGTTATTCTTTTGCTGCTCATACTATGTCTCGTAGAACTGATAGGTTACTAGACATACTAGAGAGTCCCTTGATTGGTAAAACTGAACATAGCATTGCTAATAAACTCTTAGGAGTACTTGAGAACTTAAAAAATAACAATGATCATCCTAGAAGTCATCTAGCTAAGGATATACATAAACCTTTGATTATTGATTCTGGTGCATCTCATCACATGATTAGTGATAACAAGTTGATTACGGATATAGAACCTACCCAAGGTCATGTCATGATTGCTAATGGAGATATAATTCCTATTAGAGGCATTGGTAGGCTGAAACTGTTTAATAAAGAGTCTAATGCATTCTACATGCCTGAATTTACTTCAAACTTGTTATCTGTCAAGAGATGGACTACTGATCTTGATTGCAATGTTATTTTTAGTCCTAATGATGTGAAGTTTCAGGATATTAAGAGCAGTAAGTTGATTGGCCAAGGAGCAACTAAGGGAGACCTTTACATGCTTGAAGATCTCTCTCCTATCTCTAGTTCTTGTTTTTCGTTTAGCTCGGTTTCTTTAAGTAAGGATGCTTTGTGGCATGCTAGGCTAAGACATCCACATGTTAGGGCCTTAAGCATAATGTTACCAGGTGTCATGTTTAAAAAAAATGATTGTGAAGCTTGTATTTTGGGAAAACATTGTAAGAGTGTGTTTCAAAGATCAGTTACTGTTTATGAGAAGTGTTTTGACTTAATCCACTCTGATGTTTGGATTGCACCTTGTTTATGTAGGGATAATTACAAGTATTATGTCACTTTCATTGATGAAAAATCTAAATACACCTGGTTAACACTCATTAAAACAAAGGATAGAGTTCTTGATGCATTTAAAAACTTTCAAAACTATGTTACTAACCACTATAATGCCAAGATTAAGAATTTCAGGTCAGATAATGGTGGGGAGTATACAAGTCATGCATTCAAAGAACATCTAGCTAGCCATGGAATACTTCATCACACGAGCTGTCCTTATACACCCCAGCAAAATGGAGTGGCTGAAAGGAAGAATAGACACCTCATGGAGGTGGCGAGATCAATGATGTTCTATACAAGTGTGCCTAAGAGGCATTGGAGTGATGCAGTGATGACCGCAAGCTACCTAATCAACAGGACACCAACCAAGATTCTCAATGATCAGTCCCCCTTTGAGGTTCTTAACAAGAGTAAGCCAGTGCTGGAACACTTGAGGATCTTTGGGTGTGTGTGTTATGTGCTAGTACCCGGGGAAATGCGGAACAAGCTAGAAGAGAAGAGTACCAACGCTATGTTGGGGTCAAAAACGGTTACGACAAATTTAACATCCAAAACATCCGAGGAAGAAAGTGAGAATTTCTCCGAAGAGTACTTTTCGTAAAATAGACTCTTTCTTACGAAAAAGCTTTACGGAAGAAAGAATCGAGATGCCCGACGAAGGCTCGAAACAGGTCGCTACGTAGCGACCGAGCTCGAGCCAAAGCTCGGTCGCTACGTAGCGACCGAGCGATCGTCCCGCTCGGTCGCTACGTAGCGACCGAGCTCAGCCAAGCTCGGTCGCTACGTAGCGACTGAGCGATCGTCCCGCTCGGTCGCTACGTAGCGACCGAGCTCAACCAAGCTCGGTCGCTACGTAGCGACCGAGCGCTCGTCCCGCTCGGTCGCTACGTAGCGACCGAGCGCTCGTCCCGCTCGGTCGCTACGTAGCGACCGAGCGCTCGTCCCGCTAGGTCGCTACGTAGCGACTGAGCTCAGCCAAGCTCGGTCGCTACGTAGCGACCGAGCACTCGTCTCACTCGGTCGCTACGTAGCAACCGGGCTTGAGCCAAAGTTCGGTCGCTGTGTAGCGATTGAACCTTTCCGAACATCGATACGACACCAGTCCATGCATTCTCGTCAAACCTTCGAATGCTATCTCCCGAAGACCGTAGCAAGCTCAGTCCATGTTTCCCGCTATTCTAATTCATCGATCAAACTTCGCGGATTAGAAACCGCGGAAAACTCGTAGTAAACGTGTCGAGTCGGAAAACGGCCCAAAGGGACCTAAAACACGATTCGAAGCCCATCCTACGATTTTCCTAACCAAAAGCCCGTAAACCACAGCATGGTTTACGCTTGGCCCACTAGGAAGGATAAATGTCAAGTTTCCGCGGATAAATACGGAAGTTTTGAAGATAATCATGAAGATCGGGAAAAATGGAAAATCTCCATTTTATGCTATGACGGCTTAAGGGCAGAAGAGTAAAAGCGTAAACCGACCTTGGAGCTAGTATATAAGGAGTCCTAGGCGAGGAGCAGAAGAGAGAACTTTTTCAGAGCAAACTTAGCACTTAGAGCAATTTAGGCAATTTTCCGTTTTTGTTATTTCGAGCTGCGACTCAATTAGGTTTAGCCGTCTTAGGGTTGCTAGAACTAGGAATCTCGCCGACAGCTCTCGAGCCCAGGCTTATACCTTGTTGTAACGCTCATACGCAGATTCGGAATAAGATCTACTTTGCTCTCTTTTCGATTTCTTATTTTTATCGTTGTTATTCTCGTGTTCTGATTGCTTGACGTGTGGTAATTAACAGATATCCGGGTCCTCTGGGAAATTAGGGTTTTCCTAGTTTCCTTATTTAAACGGAAATCGACAGTGTGAATTTCGGTTCCCACAGTTTGGCGCTAGAAGGAGGGGGACTTACGGATCAATCTAACCCGCAAAAGCCACTCAACGATCAGGAACGATATGCGAGATTCGACGTGCGCGAACGTCATCTCATTCAAGGGGGGAGAAACGATCGATCGAGCCAAACCTCGAAACGATCTCCTTGTTATCGAGTTGACGATTCGAGATATCGACGTCGCTAGAGTACTAATCGATACCGGAAGCTCGGCCGATATCATCTTCAAAGACACTCTTGAAAAGATGGGGATCAGTCAATCCGAAATCGCGAAATACCCAAGCCCACTGCTAGGACTTTCGGGGGAAACGACCATGGCCTATGGATCGATTAGACTCGCTGTCAAAGCCGGAACCGTGACGAACATCACAGAGTTTCTAGTCGTTGACCGCCCCGCATCTTACAACGTTATCATGGGGACGCCATGGCTGAACACCATGCGCGCAATCCCATCAACCTACCATCTTTGCCTCAAGTTCCCGACCCCTAACGGAGTCGAGGTAATCTGGGGAAATCCAAGAGTTTCGCAGGTTTGTTTCGCCGCGGAACTAAAACGAAAGAGACCGATCCTCGAAATTACTCCTAAGAAAGCGGAGAAAAAGACCTCCAGCAAAGATACGCGAAGTCAGGATTCAGCGGAATTCTTCTGGCAATCTCGTATCATCGCAGCTCTAGATGAAAAACGCGAGCCAACATGTGAACCCGTGGTAACGATCTGTCTCGACGAAGCCTTCCCAGAACGCTGCGTCGAGATTGGAGCCAATCTCCACGAGCCTTTAAGGACAGAACTCATAACCTGTCTTAAAAAGAACCTTAACACTTTCGCATGGGCTGCGGAAGATATGCCAGGAATCGACATTAACATAACATGTCACGAGCTGAATATCGACCCAACATTCAAACCCGTCAAACAGAAAAGACGAAAGCTGGGACCCGAACGTGCTGCCGCAGTAAACGATGAGGTCGAAAAACTGCTTAAAGTTGGGTCGATAACGGAAGTAAGATACCCGGACTGGCTCGCCAACCCCGTAGTAGTCAAAAAGAAAAACGGGAAGTGGCGAGTTTGCGTAGATTTTACCGACCTAAACAAGGCATGTCCAAAGGATAGCTTCCCTCTACCACATATCGATCGATTGGTAGAAGCAACAGCGGGCAACGAACTCTTATCCTTCATGGATGCCTTCTCAGGTTATAATCAAATTAGGATGAATCCCGACGATCGTGAGAAGACTGCGTTCATTACCGATCGCGGAACTTATTGCTATAAGGTAATGCCCTTCGGCCTCAAAAACGCTGGAGCAACTTACCAACGACTCGTGAACCGAATGTTCTCCAAACAACTCGGAAAAACGATGGAAGTTTATATCGACGACATGCTCGTCAAATCCCTCAAAGCAAGAGATCACGTGTCACATCTCGAAGAATGCTTTGCACAACTAAACTCCCATAACATGAAGCTCAACCCGACGAAATGTAGATTCGCCGTGGCATCAGGAGAATTCCTCGGCTACTTGGTCACCAACCGCGGCATCGAAGCAAATCCAAAACAGATCAACGCACTAATCGAGATGGCTTCACCAAAGAACAAGCGGGAGGTCCAAAGACTGACCGGTAGAATTGCAGCACTTAACCGATTTATTTCACGATCAACAGATAAGTGCCTGCCCTTCTACGACGTCCTGCGAGGAAATAAAAAATTCGAATGGTCGGAAGAGTGCGAAAACGCCTTCCAACAGCTGAAGCGTTATTTAGCTACTCCTCCAGTCCTCGCAAAACCCGTGGAAGGGGAGCCTTTATTCTTGTACATCGCGGTATCGGCAACGGCCGTAAGCGGAGTCCTGATCAGGGAAGAACGCGGAGAGCAGAAACCTATTTTCTACATAAGCAAAACCTTGCTGGATGCCGAATCTAGGTATCCGTTGATGGAAAAATTGGCATGCGCGGTCGTAACATCGGCCCGAAAACTAAGACCATATTTCCAATCCCACACGATTGTCATCCTCACGACTTTTCCCTTGCGGACAATTTTGCATAGCCCAAGTCAATCAGGTCGATTGGCTAAGTGGGCGGTCGAGTTGAGCGAGTATGACATCGAATACCGACCAAGGACGAGCGCAAAATCACAAGTGCTCGCAGACTTCTTAGTCGAACTTCCAACGGGAGCAATAACCAATGAGGAACCAAATTCCACCTGGCTCCTCCACGTCGACGGATCCTCATCCAAGCAAGGATCGGGTATCGGGATCCGTCTCACATCTCCAACGAGCGAGATCTTGGAACAATCGTTCAGGCTGGAATTCCATGCCTCAAACAACGAGGCCGAATACGAAGCATTAATCGCAGGGTTACGTTTGGCTCACGGCTTAAAAATACGTAATCTCCACGCCTACTGCGACTCCCAGTTAGTGGCCAGTCAATTCAGCGGAGAGTATGAAGCCAGAGACGAACGGATGGACGCGTACCTCAAACTGGTCCAAGGTCTAGCTCAAGACTTCGACTGTTTCGCCCTTACCCGGATCCCCCGTTCCGAGAATGTCCAAGCGGACGCCCTCGCGGCCTTAGCATCAAGTTCCGATCCAGGACTCAAAAGGGTAATTCCAGTCGAATTCATCGAACATCCAAGTATCGGACCACCAGTCGTTGTCAATCTCATAGAGGGTCAAGACGACGAGGAAGAAGAAGTTACGATACCACCATCATCGGAGCAATCTGATTACGGCTGTGATACCCCATGGCTTCAGACGATTCGAGACTACATTATCGACGGGCAACTGCCCGCCGAAAAATGGGCAGCTCGCAAGATCCGAACACAGGCCGCACGCTACGTAACAGTGGACGGCGAAATCTACAAATGGAGATTCTCCGGACCACTCCTGACGTGCCTGGAAGGAGAAAAGGCAAGGAAAGTAATGGAGGAAATACATTCCGGCTCATGCGGCAACCATTCCGGCGGAAGATCGCTAGCCGTGAAAATCAAACGCCACGGATACTATTGGCCAACAATGATCGGAGATTGCGAGAAATTCGCACGAAAATGCGAAAAATGCCAAAGGCATGCGCCAACTATCCGACAACCGGCCGAAGTTCTTTCCTCCATCACATCGCCTTATCCCTTTATGCGCTGGGCCATGGATATTGTCGGACCTCTGCATAATTCAAAGCAAAAGCGTTTCCTTCTAGTCCTTACCGATTTTTTCTCAAAATGGGTAGAGGCGGACTCGTACGCAAGTATAAAAGACGTCCAAGTCGAGAATTTCGTATGGAGAAACATCATCTGTAGGCATGGAGTTCCTTACGAAATCGTAACCGATAACGGGTCTCAATTCATTTCCACCCGATTCGAGGCATTCTGCGAAAAGTGGAAGATACGACTCAACAAGTCAACTCCCAGATATCCGCAGTGCAACGGACAGGCTGAAACAATCAACAAGACCATTCTCGACGGACTGAAGAAACGCTTGGAGGCCAAAAAAGGTAGATGGGCCGACGAACTCGAGGGAGTCCTCTGGTCTCACCGTACCACCCCAAGGCGAGCAACGGGAGAAACTCCCTTCGCCCTGGTATACGGCACAGAGTGCATGATTCCCGCAGAAGTAGAATTTCCCGGTGTTCGAAGAAGGTTCTTACCTGAACGAGAGGAACTCAACAATGCTATGCTCTTGGACGACCTCGACCTCATTAACGAACGCCGGGATCGAGCGCTCATCCGAATTCAAAACTACCAGCACGCCGCTGCAAGATACTATAATTCCAACGTACGGAATCGTAGGTTCAATCAGGGAGATCTGGTCCTTCGCAAAGTCTTCCAAAACACCGCTGAACGAAACGCGGGAAAACTCGGAGCAAACTGGGAAGGTCCCTATAAAATCGAAAAAGTCGTCCGACCAGGTTCTTACGAAATAGCCAACATGCAGGGTATAAAAATCCCTAGAACCTGGAATGCGATGCATCTCAAAAAATACTATCACTAAACAAACCAACTCGCAATCACTGAACTACGAGACGGCTTGATCTCCGCAAGGAGTACGTAGGCAGTTTGCCGAAAGGCAAATTCAGCTGTCCCCCCTCATTAAAAAAGGGGGGGAGTGGGTACGTATACTCGTATACTCCCAAAAAATCGAAAAAACTTCTTACCACACTTTTGGTGTTTTCGACTTATCAAAACATCCTCACCCGCGAAATCGCAACGAGGTCTTCGGAAATCAGTCGGCCGCTTAGGAGAATCAACCTTTAGCATCGCGAGACGTCGCAAAAGATGCCTCAAAGTTGGTTTCTTCCGAGCAAACGAAATCTCCGCAAAAAGACACATACACACACACATTAACATTTATTTTGCGCAAAATAATCAAAACAACGGCACACGCCACCAAGTCCGATGCTGATCACATCGAACTCACAAACGTCCTAAACAGACATAGACATCTCACGGAGATGACTCTCTTACATCCGACACAAGGATAATAGCGCTATAAAAGAAATCCGAAATTTTGGTCTAGCACTTCCGGTCTCCGGAGAGATGCTGATTCGTATCAAACAAGTCGTATAAGCCGAGAACTTTTCGCGGACTTTACATCGATACGAATCAGGAAGAAATCGCGACAGGAAAAACGATAGCCGGTTAGTCACCGCACAATCCTTAAACCGAAAGTAAACCTAGGTCTTGCCCTAAACCCAGCGCACTGGTCTCTAACATCTCAAAGGCATGATATCAAAAGATACGAGATTCTTAAACCACGCCTCTATGTTTACGTTCGATACCTTCAGCACCCCCGCAGAGTTCACATCTCGCGGAAGAACTCTCGAAACAGGTCTCGAATAAAACATTCCACAATTGAAGAAGGATATGAGACGACAACTCATCACCTTCCTCCCCACTATTCACAAGTTCATAAAAAAGCGTTATCCGATTATCATATCATAAAGCCGCAGAGCGGCAGGGATTCAAAGCCACACACGGCCAGTCCCGAAATACAAACAAGGCCATTCAAGGCCGAAACATAAAACATAAAAAAAAAAAAAAAAATCTCTCGCAAGAGATCTAACCCAAGTCACCCTCAGAACTTACGCCCCCTCTTCACCCGCTGCCTCGTCCGAGCCTGGAGCCGCGTCACTTCCGTTCTCTCCGACCATCGGGTCTTTCCCCTCTGGGTCTTCTGAACACGTCGGAAGGAAGCACGCGGATTTCAGGTCGGCTAGGATGAGACCGAAATCCCCATCCTCGGCCGCCATATCTCCCTTGCAGCCGGACAGCCGGGCCTCTTCGGCCTCCAAGGTCGGGGGAGTCTCACTTTGGAACGACCGAACTACGGCCATCCCGCCCTCAATCGTCGCCAAAGCGAGATCCCTGCTCCGGATACACTCGAGGGAACCCAGGGAAGCAGAAATCCTCGCCAAGCGAGCTTGAAACTCCGCACGAAGAGCATCCGTAGCCTCTTGGATCCCGCGGCGCGCTAGTCCCGCGTCACTCTCGATCTGACGCTGGAGTCGGCGCACCTCCGAGGATTTGGCCTTCCTGGCCTTCTTTTCCTTGAGCAAGGAACTCGCCGTCTTCCCAAGGTCCCTCTCAAGCTCTCCTATCGCAACCTCGAGCTTCGACACTTTCGCAGAGTGAGAGTCCTCGACAGCCGTCAACATAGCCTCGGTTTCGGACCATCTGCCCTGAAGCTCCACCAACTCCCCGGAAAGGCGACTGGTCTCGGAACCACATTCGCTGATCATCCCATCGATCAACGATATGAACTGCGAACGGTAAAAATTCTTAAGACTAAGTCCGTGAAAAGAATGCACGAAAGACGATCGAGAATTCAAACAAGAAACAAACCTTTCCGCGAAGTCCCGATGCTAGGCTCGATCCACCTCGCTGCGAAGTCTCTCCATCACCGCTCTTGGCAAGTTTCCTTTTCCGACTCTTAGGCTGAGTAGCCAGGACAGCGCTAGGAGCACGCAATGCCAGGACGATTTCTTTTCTGGCTGGAGGCGGAGGCATAGAGTCAGCGGCTTTCTCTCTGTCCTCGACGAGGATCGGAGTCGTAGAAGATCCCGCAGGAAGGGCTTGCGGGAGAAGAGCCGCGACGTCGGTCCCATGACACGGAGCAACGACCTGCGCGGAAGAAGACGGAAACTCGGAGCCAGTTTGAGCCAATCCTTTCTCGGCTTGGCGACGAACTAGTTTCTCTCGGAAAGAAAGATGACCGGCAACACAAGCCGGCGCTTCCGCCGGAGAAGTTGGAACCGGAGCCAGAGAAGTGGCCTCACCCATCTCGACGTCGGAATCCTTCTTATCACCTTGGGAAGAAGACATGTTGAGAGGAAAGTTATGAAACTAGAGAGGTTTTTGAAGAAATGAAGAAGGGAAGGTGTGGAGAAAATGAATGGCAAGAGCTCACTACTTATAGAAGTATGGGTTCGGAATGTCGTCTCGACAACTTTTTTCCGCGGAATTTTAAATGTAAATTTCGTCTAATACACTTAACCTTGTCAAAATCACCTATCCACCCGCTAGAGTCACGACTCTAAACGGGCTGGGGGGCTAACTGTTGGGGTCAAAAACGGTTACGACAAATTTAACATCCAAAACATCCGAGGAAGAAAGTGAGAATTTCTCCGAAGAGTACTTTTCGAAAAATAGACTCTTTCTTACGAAAAAGCTTTACGGAAGAAAGAATCGAGATGCCCGACGAAGGCTCGAAACAGGTCGCTACGTAGCGACCGAGCTCGAGCCAAAGCTCGGTCGCTACGTAGCGACCGAGCGATCGTCCCGCTCGGTCGCGAGCTCGGTCGCTACGTAGCGACCGAGCGCTCGTCCCGCTCGGTCGCTACGTAGCGACCGAGCGATCGTCCCGCTCGGTCGCTACGTAGCGACCGAGCACTCGTCTCACTCGGTCGCTACGTAGCAACCGGGCTTGAGCCAAAGTTCGGTCGCTGTGTAGCGATTGAACCTTTCCGAACATCGATACGACACCAGTCCATGCATTCTCGTCAAACCTTCGAATGCTATCTCCCGAAGACCGTAGCAAGCTCAGTCCATGTTTCCCGCTATTCTAATTCATCGATCAAACTTCGCGGATTAGAAACCGCGGAAAACTCGTAGTAAACGTGTCGAGTCAGAAAACGGCCCAAAGGGACCTAAAACACGATTCGAAGCCCATCCTACGATTTTCCTAACCAAAAGCCCGTAAACCACAGCATGGTTTACGCTTGGCCCACGAGGAAGGATAAATGTCAAGTTTCCGCGGATAAATACGGAAGTTTCGAAGATAATCATGAAGATCGGGAAAAATGGAAAATCTCCATTTTATGCTATGACGGCTTAAGGGCAGAAGAGTAAAAGCGTAAAACGACCTTGGAGCTAGTATATAAGGAGTCCTAGGCGAGGAGCAGAAGAGAGAACTTTTTTCAGAGCAAACTTAGCACTTAGAGCAATTTAGGCAATTTTCCGTTTTTGTTATTTCGAGCTGCGACTCAATTAGGTTTAGCCGTCTTAGGGTTGCTAGAACTAGGAATCTCGCCGACAGCTCTCGAGCCCAGGCTTATACCTTGTTGTAACGCTCATACGCAGATTCGGAATAAGATCTACTTTGCTCTCTTTTCGATTTCTTATTTTTATCGTTGTTATTCTCGTGTTCTGATTGCTTGACATGTGGTAATTAACAGATATCCGGGTCCTCTGGAAAATTAGGGTTTTCCTAGTTTCCTTATTTAAACGGAAATCGACAGTGTGAATTTCGGTTCCCACAGGCTATGATTATTGGATACTCTACATTCCAAAAGGGATACAAATGCTTTGATCCAAATACCAGAAGAGTATTGGTATCAAGGGAGGTGAAGTTCTTTGAAGATAAGGGATATTATGATGGGAAGAATTGGGAAGAACTTGAAGATCTATCCCAACCATCAGACAGGGCTGCAAGCTTGAGAAACATTTTGCAAGGACTTGGTATTGGAGTGTCACCAAATCAACACAAACGCCAAGAAACACCACCTGTTAGAGTTGAAGAATCATCTCACTTAGAACATGAAGGGGGAAGTGAATCTGCTGATACTGAAGTTCAAGGAACAAGTGAAGCCGAAAATCAACAACAAAGCGCAGACTCTCATGTTCAAAGTGAAGATGACTCAAGGGGAAGTGATCAACATGGAGGTCAGGAAGCTAGTGAAGAAAGCCAGATACCAGAAGAAGCCGTGGAAGAGAATGTAGTAGTTCCATTGAGGAGAAGCACACGGTTAAAGAGAGATGCTTCCAACTGGGTAAACACAAGAGTGTACTACAATGCCCAAGCTGTGGAGCATCCCTCTCAAGCTGTGTGCTCCTTTGCGTGCTATCCAGAAGAGCATTGCGCATTTATGATCAGCTTAGATGGAAGCTATGTGCCTAGATCATATGAAGATGCAATGCTACATGAAGACTGGAAGGAATCAGTAGGTGATGAAGCTAATGCCATGATAAAGAATGATACTTGGTTTGAAAGTGAACTGCCAAAAGGAAAGAAGGCAGTAACTAGCAAGTGGATATTCACTATCAAGTACAAGCTATGATGTTTTCAGAGTACCAGTGCTTGAGTGATGTAAGAACAGATGAGAGATTGTTGTATGATGAAGTATGAAGAATAGAAATGAGTTTAAGAGAATCAAAGAGAGTATGAGAGAGACTGAGAGACTAGGAACGTGTATGGGAGATTAGAGAGACTTAGTAACCAGAGAATAAGAACAAAGAACAAGTTTATGAAGAAGAGAGACTCTCTCAGCTTAAGGGTTTACAAAGTGATCATAAGAGGCTTATATATGCCTTTACACAACTTATATCACAAACCTAGATCCTAAGGCTGTAATTAAAAGATAGAATGGATGGTAAGGATGAGAGAAGACTGGTCTTGATGTGGCTGGAGCTAGCTGGCGATTTGACTCAAGGTAAAGGGCTCAGATTGCTTCATTTGAATTGGATGGATAAGATGAGTCAAGGCTGTAAAGGTAAAGCACCTTTACCTTTCCAGCTCATACCAACAGCTCACCTTATCCATTTGAATCTTCCTTTCCCTCCAAGTATCCCAAACGATCACATAAGATCAGATTGAACCGCCCACACATCGCACATCTTGATTTGGGCTTAACCGGATGACATGGGCGTGAGGAGTGGACTGTACGGTCGATGGTACGGACCTCCTGTCCGTACCACTCGCCCTATCTTTGTACATTGCCCTATCTTCCTTCTTGGTTGCACCAGACATCTTCATGGCTCACCCTAGACTGTACAAGGCCGTACTGAACGCCCTATCTTTGCACCAACCTTCCATCTTCTCTCTAACTCCTCCACAGCCTTCATATGATCAGTCTAAGTCTTTCCTAGACTTAACTTCACAAGATAACTCCTTCAGAACACTTCTGAAGCTTGATTGAACTCTTCTAGACATCTTCTAGAGCTTGCCCTATTCTTGTACAAGCTCCATCTTCTCTTCAGTTCAACACTCCCCCTCAAGCTTGACTTTAGGAGATCCTAAGCCAAGCTTGGAACTCTGAAGAGTCTCCCTCATTAAAAACCTTACAAGGAAAACCCATTGGGACAAAACCTTGCAAGGGAAAAAGAGTAGAGCTCTCCAAAGCCTAGGGATTGGCCAGTGAACTCTTGTGCCTTAGAACCAGTGTGGTTGGACACAAGAAGTTCTGGATCACGGCCTAAACTGGTGCAGCAACTCCACAAGACTTTGCGCACTCAACAACTCAGCTTCACCTCTTCATGGAACTGGTTTGAGGTCTCCCCCTCTCAACTGACTTCACAGCCTTCTTAGAGAAGCTAGGAAATGACCAGGTTCTTCTTTGATGAGGCTTAAGGACTTGTACCTGATACATTATCCCAAAGGTGCATCAGTACTTATCAAGAAACATCACACAATCCATTCAATCATTTTAAGTATCATTTCTAGACTTTAGAATTGAAATGATGAATGTATTGAATTGAATTGAGCTTAGGACACTTCCCTTTTGTTTAGATGAGTTCCCACTCGGCCATTGCACCATCTCCATGGCATCACCAGCTTCTTGGAAAGGCAGAATGGATTCATCAGCTTCTCATCAATCACTTCACCATAGAAGCCGCTTTGATCAGTTCACCTTCACCCTTAGACTGCCTAGAATAACTCCGGCTGATGATCCTTTGTAGGAGCCTTTGCAAAGACTTGTTACTGACCATGGATCATATGCATTAAGACTCCCCCTCAAGCTTAGAACCGAGACTAGAAGGAGCTAAGCTTGTGATGATCATATGCATCCCCATGGTCTTATAACTATCAGTCTTTCATGATAGCTTTCTTCTTGTGAGTTAACTCTCTTCCTTATCTAGGAACTAGGGTGTTTGAATCACCATAGAGAGACTCACAAGACACACTTCTCATTGCATAATGACCCATGCTACACTTCCTGTAGTCTTTGGACTGGATATGTCCAATGGTATTATGCAATGGCCATCTCTCATTGCATAATCAATCACACTACACTTCCTGTAGATTATGGACTAACATGTCCTAGTGATGATATGCAATGGCACAAGACCTTTGTCTCTACATTCTTGGCTGTTGGCGAGTTACATGTATCACTTTCCTTGTGTACCTAACACCACCACAACTCAATGCAAGATCAGATCATCCCATTGGGATCAAACCAAGATAATTCATCCTGTTTGATCACCAATGCCACAGCAATATATAAACCTTGAAACAAGCCAATCAATCAAGGCAAGAACAAGCAGATTTCAATCTCTAAAATGACAATGCAAGCTTTACCAATACATTGACAATTTAGGCTAGTTTTTAAAATGCATCAATTCATGAATGCACAATTCTAAAGCATTAACTATATGAATGCAACAGGTTCAATCCATGAGACATATTAAAGCTATGCACAACAGTTTCAATCAAAACCAATGATGCAAGCAACTTAGACAACTTCTAATTGATGCTAGACTTTCATTGATGGATTAAACATAGGCATTAGCATCAGTACACACTCGGATTGAACTTAGACAATATGAGACATGCTTATGTATGCAAAACAGCTTTTCAAACATGATGCAAGCAGTAGAGACATTCTACTCAATTCTACAACACATTCATGATGATTCAAGCTATGGCAACACACAAGACAATGTAATAACAAGACATGAGATTCTGGGACTCTAGACACCACTCACAGCACAATAAATAAAGACACAAGCTCTTATTAAGGGTTAGGAGGTTTGCTTACAAACAAGAGATCCGAGCTGATCTCTTGAACCTCCATGGGCACGGTTCACTTGAACTTGGCAGGTTTGAGGCTTGGATTCAGTATCCAACACCTCTCCTTGGTGTGCCCATCCCTCTTGCAATGCTCACACTTCAGGCCTCTTCTATCCCCCTTCTTGTACACCGGCTTCATGGACTGAGAGCTTCCTTCAGCGTGTGAAGCAAAGGTAAGTGGTTCCTTTGCTCCAAACAATCCGTGTGAGCCCTCCTCCTTTTGGACTTGAGCACACACTTCTTCAAGGGTAGGTAGCTTCTCAGACCTCAGTAGATGTTTGGTGAGGTCGCTGAAGGCGGGACTGAGAGTTAGGAGCAGCCCAAACACTTTATCTTGCTCCCTTCTTTCATTCAACACGTCCGGCTCAACTGATTGAGGTCTAAGCATCTCTAGCTCAGACCAAAGGGCTCTGAACCTTCCTAGATGAGTAGTGAACTCCTCTTCTTCTTGGGACATGTTGTTGATGGCCTTCTTGATCTCAAAGACTCGGCTGAGGTTGGACAGGTTCCCATAGATCTTCTTAAGTGTACTCCAAAGCTCTTTAGCACTCTCACAGTAGGAGTAGGCTTCAAGAATGGATGGATCCAAGGAGCTGTGGAGTATGGAGAGGACAGTAAGGTCTTCTTGTAGCCATCTGTCTTCAGAGACCGGTTTGGAACTTGCTTCACCTTCAGCTTGTGTGGCGACACCTTTGGAGTGGTTTGGAGCATCTGAGATGCAATGGCTCCATAAACCCTTTCCTCCTATGGCTGTCTTGGCTAGGCGTGACCAGAGAAGGTAGTTGGGGCCTTTGAGAGTGACTGGGATGACAATGGCTCTTTTGGACTCCATCTTGAGACTGGAAAGAGCAAAACTATCAAGGAACTTCTTCAAAGGCTGGCGCTTGGGGCTGAGTGAACTGAGCTGAACTGGCGTGAGCTGGAGCTTGTGTTTGTTGCGGAAGTCTTCACCAGGAGTCTGAGCAACCTGGCTCTGATACCATATGATGTTTTCAGAGTACCAGTGCTTGAGTGATGTAAGAACAGATGAGAGATTGTTGTATGATGAAGTATGAAGAATAGAAATGAGTTTAAGAGAATCAAAGAGAGTATGAGAGAGACTGAGAGACTAGGAACGTGTATGGGAGATTAGAGAGACTTAGTAACCAGAGAATAAGAACAAAGAACAAGTTTATGAAGAAGAGAGACTCTCTCAGCTTAAGGGTTTACAAAGTGATCATAAGAGGCTTATATATGCCTTTACACAACTTATATCACAAACCTAGATCCTAAGGCTGTAATTAAAAGATAGAATGGATGGTAAGGATGAGAGAAGACTGGTCTTGATGTGGCTGGAGCTAGCTGGCGATTTGACTCAAGGTAAAGGGCTCAGATTGCTTCATTTGAATTGGATGGATAAGATGAGTCAAGGCTGTAAAGGTAAAGCACCTTTACCTTTCCAGCTCATACCAACAGCTCACCTTATCCATTTGAATCTTCCTTTCCCTCCAAGTATCCCAAACGATCACATAAGATCAGATTGAACCGCCCACACATCGCACATCTTGATTTGGGCTTAACCGGATGACATGGGCGTGAGGAGTGGACTGTACGGTCGATGGTACGGACCTCCTGTCCGTACCACTCGCCCTATCTTTGTACATTGCCCTATCTTCCTTCTTGGTTGCACCAGACATCTTCATGGCTCACCCTAGACTGTACAAGGCCGTACTGAACGCCCTATCTTTGCACCAACCTTCCATCTTCTCTCTAACTCCTCCACAGCCTTCATATGATCAGTCTAAGTCTTTCCTAGACTTAACTTCACAAGATAACTCCTTCAGAACACTTCTGAAGCTTGATTGAACTCTTCTAGACATCTTCTAGAGCTTGCCCTATTCTTGTACAAGCTCCATCTTCTCTTCAGTTCAACACAAGCCTGATGGGACTATTGAGAGAAAGAAGACAAGACTGGTGGCTAGAGGATACACTCAAACATATGGGGAAGACTACATTGACACCTTTGCTCCGGTTGCTAAGCTCCATACAATAAGAATTGTATTATCTCTGGCTGTGAATCTTGAGTGGGAGCTTTGGCAGATGGATGTGAAGAATGCCTTTCTTCAAGGAGAGCTAGAAGATGAAGTGTATATGCATCCACCACCAGGCCTAGGGCATCTTGTGAAACCTGGAAATGTGTTGAGACTCAAGAAGGCTATCTATGGGTTGAAACAATCTCCTAGAGCATGGTACAACAAGCTGAGCACTACTTTAAATGGGCGTGGATTCAAGAAATCAGAATTGGATCATACTCTCTTCACACTTACTTCACCCTCAGGTATCATTTGTCTACTTGTGTATGTTGATGATATCATTATAACAGGTAGTGATAAGGCTGGGATAAAAGCCACCAAGGAGTTTTTAAAATCTGTATTTGAAATTAAAGACTTAGGAGAAATGAAATACTTCCTTGGAATTGAGTTGTGTAGATCTAAGGAAGGATTGTTCATTTCCCAAAGGAAGTATACACTTGATCTTTTGAAAGATGCAGGTATACAAGGAGATAAGACAGCAAGGATGCCTCTTGAAGATGGATACAAGGTTCCACGTGAGGGGGAGATTGAAGATAGCAAGGTCTTTCATGATCCAAAGCTATACAGGAAGCTAGTAGGGAAGCTCATCTACCTTACCATCACACGTCCGGATATATGCTTTGCTGTGAATCAAGTGAGCCAGCATATGCAAGTCCCAAAGGAGCATCATTGGCGAATGGTGGAGAGACTCCTCTTGTATCTGAACGGTACATCAGGCCTTGGAGTTTGGATGGGATGCAACAAGAGTACTGAAGTGGTGGGCTATTGTGATGCTGATTGGGCAGGAGATAGAGCAGACAGAAGATCAACTACCGGCTACTGTACATTCATTGGAGGTAATCTTGTGACATGGAAGAGCAAGAAGCAGAAAGTTGTATCTTGTTCAAGTGCTGAAGCTGAGTATAGGGCAATGCTGAAGCTAACAAATGAGTTGGTGTGGATCAAAGGGATCTTGAAACACTTGGAGATAGAGCAAGCTACACCAATGACTATGCATTGCGACAACCAAGCAGCTATACACATTGCATCCAACTCAGTGTTCCATGAGAGAACCAAGCACATTGAAGTAGACTGCCACAAGGTGAGGCAGATGATCGTTTTGGGAGTAATCTTGCCATGCTATACAAGGAGTGAGGATCAGTTAGCGGATGTATTCACCAAGGCAGCAAGACAAAAGACAATGGAGTCCATACACATCAGGTTAGGACTCATTGATCTTTCACCCATAGAATAGTTCCCTAATCATGAGATCTTTACTCTTTTTCCCTTATCAAAGTTTTGTCCCAAATGGGTTTTCTTTGGTAAGGTTTTTAATGAGGAAGATCTCATGGTCCTTCCAAGCTTAACTTGTTCCACATGGTTAAGCTTGAGGGGGAGTGTTGAAATGAGGTGATGCAACTATGAGATATGAAGCTAGAGAAGGTTAGAGGCTTGAGGATGAAGTTAGGGATGTGAGTGTACGGACAGGCCGTACAATGTGACCGTACAAGGTAAAGAAGAAGTTACCATGACCGTTTAACCAAGGAGGGAGTAAACGGATCATTCTTACCTTCTACCATGTCTACTTGGATCAGACCGTTGAGAGAGCTTGAGGAGCGCATCTGACAGGATGTGCCAGGCTGTGACAGACTGTCAGCATCCTAGTCAAAGATCCAAGATGCTTCACACGCAGGAAGAAGCTCATTGGATGCTTTATGATATGCGCTCCTCTCTTAGTTGACTACACATGCTTTAGCTTATCTTTAAACCTTGTAAACCCTAAGCTCTCATACTATATAAGTTGTAACCTCATCAGATTTAATAATTAACGAGATTGAATCACTCTTTCTCTACTCTCTCTCTAGTTTAAATCTCAAAGTCTCTTAATCACTCTCAAACTATGATACTCGTTTAAATCTTTCACTAAACTTCTCTTTAATCTTTCTTAATCTCTCAATACCTTCTTAAATCTCTAAAATCTCAGATATGACACACCTTTTCTAAAGCCCTTGGGCGTTGGATATTACACACCAACAGACTGGATACTACACACCAGACACTCTCTTAACTCGTGAAAGCAAGGGAGAAGAAAACACAAAGGTTTAAGTGAAAGAAAAACTTGATAGATGCTAGGGTTGCCGACTTACACATATATATAGTGAAAGGCTTGGAACAGGCTCCAAGCATTTCGAAATTAAAGGAACAGGCTCCTCCAATTAATGTAGAAACAAAGACATAACTTAGATAGAGTTTTCGAAAATAAAAGACATAAGTACTTAGAAATAAAAGATAACATAAGGTTCTTCATGTGGTTTGGTCCGACAGTGTCAACTAGGTGATAAGATAGCAAGACTATGGCCTCGTTAAAAACCTATCATTGCAAAACCCAATGGGACAAAAACCTTAATGAGGGAAAAAGAGTAAAGACCTCACAGCTGAGGGGATCAGCTCCTTCTCTTCCCAAGATCTATGAGTCCCAATCTGATGTGAATGGACTCCATAGTCTTTTGTCTCGCAGCCTTGGTGAACACATCAGCCAACTGATCTTCACTTCTCGTGTAGCAAGGCAAGATCACTCCAAGCACAATCATCTGTCTTACTTTGTGGCAATCAACCTCAATGTGCTTGGTTCTCTCATGGAACACCGAGTTGGATGCAATGTGAATGGCTGCTTGATTGTCACAATGCATTGTCATTGGAGTGGCTTGATCAATCTCCAAGTGCTTCAAGATGCCTTTGATCCACACCAACTCGTTTGTCAGCTTCAGCATGGCTCTATTGATGAGGATATTCAACCAGAGCCGGAACCAGACTTAACTGAACCTGATATCCAGGACATGATCAGCAACATAACCAAATCAGAGACAGTCCAAGAAGTGCCAGTACCAACCGTATTCAAGGGAGCTATCACTAGACAAAGAGCTAAGGTACTTCAACATAAATTTAATGAGAGCATGATACTTGCTTCTGATCTTGGACAGGTTAAACTGGCTGGTGAACCAAGCTTGAAGCAAGATGAACTAAAGGATGCAGAACCGGTTAAGGAGAAACAAGCATCAAGTGAGGATATGTGGCCATTCATCCCGGAGCAATGCCACACCAACCTGATGATCATTACCATGGAAGATCAACTTGCCTAGCAAGTCTCTTGGACGAATCTAGCAACTAGGCCAAGCTCTTTGTGTGTGCTCTTTTTCCCTTACTCTTGGTTTTGTCCCAAATGGGTTTTCCAGAGAAGGTTTTTAACGAGGCCACAACTTGCTTCACACTTATCCCAAGTGCCAAGTTCGATCCAAGGCTAAGAAGCCTCATGACCTTATTTCATGTTTTACATTATAGTTTGTTTCCTTATTTGTACTTTCGTGACCTAAGTGGAGCCTGTTCCCTTAGTCCTATTTATATGTTTTCGCAAGCCCACTTTTGGGGCAGACTTTGAATAATCATAAACTTTTCTTTTAAAGAAAACCCTAGAGCTCTCAAGCTAGAACTCGCCTCCTTCTCTTTGCCTTGTGAGACCAGTACCTCCACGGCCTAGAGGAACCTTGTGTTGTATCACGAGCCTCCCCATCTCTCGTGTGGTGCACTTCATCCCATCATACAGTTCCAGTTCAGATCCTTGGTTGATTAGATCAGTCCATCCGGATCACCCTTGTGTTAGATCGGCTCCTCTCTCTTGCTGGGAACGTACAGCCTTTGATAGCTTAGGCTTGTATCATTTCTGGTATCAGAGCTGAAGTTCCTTCAGCATCAGGTTATATATCCTTGTCTCTTTATTTGCATCCGATTTGTGATTCATTGTTTCTGCTTTCATGAAATCATAAAACCAAATAAAGAGATCGCGTTTCATTGTTGCACTTAGTTGTTTTCTTCACATCTTGCTTGCATCCGATTGTTACATCCTGTTCTGCTTAGTTTTAATCTTCATCAAGTCAAAAAAAAAAAAAAAATAATAAAAAAACGTGTTGCTAGGATTGCATAATTCGGTTTCCATTTTTGCAAAGAGTTTTCAAATTGTTTCCTTCCCGGTCGATCACCTTTTCCAAGTCTTTCCAATTCTATTATTACTACAGCTTATTAGTGTCTATTGCTATTCGAATTATAAAAAAAAAAAACAAAAAAAGGAAATTTGTATCTTTTCTTTCTCGTTTTCTTTCTTATTTACCTATTGAAAAGCTAAGGCATCTCTTGTTTATCTTGCAAGGTACAACTCAACCGCATACATGGGAGAAGCGAGTGAGCAAGCTACCATGATGCAAGTCCTCAACGCTTTGAGAGAAGAGATGAGGGTTATGCGGCAAGACCTTGGGGAAAGGATGACTAGAGTTGAGCAAAGACCTCCTCCTTTGCAACCCGTACGGAACGTTGATAGGTTCTTGAATCCAAACAACAGAAGATATGGAGTGCCCGTCCATGACAACCGGAGACTAGCACCCGGAACCAGCAGACTGATGAAGACACGGGACAGCAGCACGGTCCAATACCAAACCAGAGAGCAGGGTTGCCACCAGATGACTATGGTGAAGAAGAAGAGGAGGAAGGGTTTGCACCTCAACCCCGAGCTCCACGCAGGCAAAACCGGCACCAAGGGTTTGAAGAAGAGGAACTCCTACCTCAACACCGAGCCCCACGCCAACAAAACTATAACCAAGGGCCAGAGCACATCAAGATGAATGCTCCCGGCTATGGGGGAAGGTTGATCCAGAAGCTTACCTAGACTGGGAGAAAAGGATGGATCACATTTTTGCCTACTATAACCACCTGGTCCTAAAAGAGTTGCTTTGGCAGTAGCTCAGCTCACGGACAATGCACTTTCCTGGTGGGATAGATTGTGCTCCGATAGGAGAAGGAACGATTGAGGCAACTAGACTCTTGGCTAGACATGAAAGATGCGATGAAGCAACGGTTTGTGCCACAACACTTTCACAGAGACTTGCAAAGGAAGTTACGGGCACTCAAGCAAGGCAGCAAGTCAGTGGAAGAGTACTATGAAGAGTTTGAGAAATTAAGAAACCGTTTGGACCTTAATGAAGATGAGGAAGCTACCATGGCTCAATTCCTTGATGGTTTACAGGAGAGGATAAGCTGCAAGGTGGAGAGACATGTTATGCTGACATGAAGGACCTGTTCCATCTAGCTATCCAAGCTGAACAACACATCAAGAAGAAGAGCTCCAAGGGCAAGTCTCAAGTTTCTTGGAATTCAAGCAATAGCAACTACAACAAGTCGGTGGACAAAGGAAAGGGGTTGAAGGAGACAGCCGGCCTAAGCCTCGCACCACCGAACCCACGAAGGACAACAAAACCGAGCCAGCCAAAGCTACCAACCCCCAACGTGCCAGAGACATCACCTGTTTCAATGTAGAGGCCGAGGGCACATGGCAAGAGAGTGCCCAAACCAGAGGGTTATGCTGCTCACCGATGATGGCTATGAATCTCGTGATGAAGGAGAAGTACCTGAGATTCAAGAAGAGTATGGAGAAGTTGAATATGCTGATGTGGGAGAGAGCTTGATGATCCGACGTGTGCTTAGCGTCTTAGTTCAACCCGCCGAGACAATCCAAAGAGGAAAACATATTCCACAGCCGTTGCACCATAAAAGGCAAGGTATGAACCTTATTATAGATGGTGGGTCTTGTACCAATGCTGCTAGCGCTTACATGGTAGAAAAACTTGGTTTAGAAAAGACAAAGCATCCGCATCCATATAGGCTAAGGTGGTTAGATGATAAGGTTGAGCTTAAAATTAAGGAACAAGTGAGCATTCCATTTAGCATTGGTAAGTATCAAGATGAAGTAGTTTGTGACGTAGTCCCTATGCAAGCTGGACATGTATTGCTAGGAAGACCATGGCAGTGGGATAGAGAAACTAAGCATGATGGTAGAACTAATATGTATACATTCATGCATGATAAGCGTAAGATAAGCTTAGCGCCTCTCACTCCAACACAAGTTCATGAAATTCATTTGCAAATGGTTAAGGAAAAAGGAAAAGTCTGTTAAATCAAACTTTCTTATCCGTTCTAGCTGTGTAAGAAAGGCTGCTACTACCAAACACACAATGCTACTAATGATCTTTAAGGAGCTTTGAGTGCAGGTTCTGATGAGTTAACTCTTCATCCAGAGATTACTAAGCTTCTTGACATGTTCAAGATGTGTTTCCAGAGGAGATTCCGCACGGTTTACCCCCACTCCGAGGCATTGAGCACCAGATAGATTTTGTGCCAGGAGCTGCCCTGCCAAACAAACCGGCTTATAGGGTGAACCCGGAAGAGACTAAGGAGTTGGAGAGAGAGACAAGTGCAGGACCTATTAGACAAAGGATACGTGAGGGAGAGTCTCAGTCCTTGGCGTGTGCCTGTCTTACTTGTACCAAAGAAGGACGGGACATGGAGAATGTGTGTAGACTGCCGAGCCATCAACAACATCACCATCAAGTATAGACACCCCATCCCACGGCTTGATGACATGTTAGATGAGCTAAGCGGAGCCACCATCTTCTCCAAGATTGATCTTAAGAGTGGGTACCATCAGGTAAGAATGAAAGAGGGAGATGAGTGGAAGACAGCTTTTAAAACAAAGCAAGGTCTATATGAATGGTTGGTGATGCCATTTGGACTTAGCAATGCTCCTAGTACTTTCATGCGTCTCATGAACCACATTCTTAGGCCATACATCAGTAAGTTTGTTGTGGTTTATTTCGATGACATTTTAATTTACAGTACTAGTTTACTTGATCATGTGACACATCTTGAGCAAGTACTAGAGACACTTCGACAAGAAGGGCTATGCAAACTCAAGAAGTGCACATTCTGCACTGATAAATTGTCTTCTAGGTTTTGTTGTGAGTTCACAGGGCTTACAGGTTGATGAAGAGAAGGTTAAGGCCATTCAAGAGTGGCCGACTCCAACAAACATCAGCCAAAGTTAGAAGTTTCCATGGCCTAGCTAGCTTCTACAGGCGGTTTGTCAAGGATTTCAGTAGTATAGCTGCACCCCTTACTGCTGTGGTGAAGAAGAGTATTGGGTTCATTTGGGAAAAAGCTCAACAGGAAGCCTTTCAGACCTTGAAGTATCGCTGACCCATGCACCAGTACTGGTCTTACCCGACTTCAATAAGACCTTTGAAGTAGAATGTGATGCATCAGGGATGGGATAGGGGCAGTTCTTATTCAAGAAGGAAACCCGGGTACTTCAGTGAGAAGCTTGGTGGAGCAGCTCTTAATTATCCGACCTATGATAAAGAGTTGTATGCCTTGGTGAGAGCTTTGGAGACATGGCAGCACTACCTGCTGTCTAAAGAATCGTGGTACACACTGACCATGAAACCCTTAAACATCTAAGAGGGCAAAACCAATCTCAAGAGGAGACATGCTCGCTGGTTAGAGTTTATTGAGACATTCCCTACATTATCAAGTATAAGAAGGGCAAGGAGACATTGTAGCAGATGCACTCTCCAGGAGATATGCTTTGATTGAACCATGGAAGCAAAGGTGTTGGGATTGAGTTCATCAAAGTTTGTACGGAGAAAGATCCGGATCTTGCTGCTATCTACTCAAGTGCACCAAAGACCACAAGGAAAGTTCTACTTGCATGAGGGATTCTTTCAAGGGCAGGAGATTATGCATTCCTCAATGCTCCTTGAGAGATCTAATCACTAGAGAGGCTCAGGAGGAGGGTCATGGTCACTTTGGAGTAGATAAGACACTTGCTGTGGTCAGGGAACATTTCTATTGGCCGCATCTTAAGAATCAGTAGAATCTCGTTTGCGCCAGATGGTGACTTGCAAGAAGGCTAAGTTAGAGTCCAGCCTCATGGCTTTACCAGCCACTGCCGATTCC